>NC_053169.1:88089888-88389888 GCF_016835505.1 Polypterus senegalus | reverse complement strand
GCATTCATTCTAGGCTGACTTCCTTGTGTCTAAAAAAATGTCTTATGGCGCCTCTTTAAATTTATGGGATGCTTGCCTTTTAACTATTTCCTAAACTTTCCATTTTACATTCAAATAATAGAAAAAAAACCTGATTGCTGTCGTTCCTCTGCTGTGTGGTTGTCACCATCATGAAGCTGTACATCTGCAGGGCACTAAACTCAAGTCAAGTCAAGTTGGGGAGCCTGCACTGGTACAGAGCATTACCGCACCCACCACATGTCGAAACAGCTCAGGATCCCGGTTAGCAACCCCCCAGGCAGACACACGGTCCAGTCCTACCCTCCGGAAATGACCCGCTATCTATCGCAGCCAGGTGTTATGTGGGCGATCCCTTGGCCTGGTCCAGCCACTCGGGTCCCCAACAATGAATATCTTATGAGCTGGATCACCCTCAGGGAAACACGCCACATGGCCGTAGTGTCGTAACTGACGCTCCCTCACAATGCAGGTCATGTGCCTCATTCGGGACTCCGTGTTTTTTGTTTTTTTTGTTTTGTTTTTTATCGGGACCCTCACTCAGTTTCTCGAGCGCCCCGATCAGAGCCTCCATTGGCTCTGCAAAGATCACAGCATCATCAGCAAAGTCAAGATCCGTGAATCTTTCTTCACCAACAGATGCCCCACAGCCACTGGACCCCATGACCTTAAACACCACCCAGTCCATACAAGCACTGAACAGAGTAGGAGCAGAACACACCGTTGACGAACCTCAGAATCAACTGGGAAAAACACAGAGGTCCTGTCTCCACTCTGCACAGCACCCACAGTACCAGTGTACAGGCCGGCCATGATATCCAGCAACCTCGAGGGAAACCCACGAAGCCTCAGGATGTCCTTCAGGGCTGCTCGATCAACTGAGTCGAATGCTTTGTGAAAATCGACAAAGGCTGCAAAGAAACTCTGCCAACATTCACGTTTGCGCTCTATGAGTACCCTCAGTGCCAGTATGCAGTCGAAGGTTAGACTTCTTAGGCATAAAACCAGACTGTTCCGGTCGCTGGTAGGTGAGCACGTGATCACGGATCCTATTGAGGTTGACCCTAGCAAGGACCTTACCCAGCACTGAGAGCAGTGTTTTCCCCCTGTAGTTGCTGCAATCCGGTCGATCACCCTTCCCTTTCCAGATAGGGACGACGAGCCCCGTTTTCCAGTCAGTTGGGATGATGCCAGTCTCCCAAATGGAAGCAAAGATTGCTTGCAATGCCAGGAGGACAGGACAGCCTTACCACCAGCCTGGAGAAGTTCACCCCGGATACCACAGATCTCTGCAGCCTTTTCCCCCTCTCGGCTGGTTCACCATCTGTGCAATCTTGGAGAGATTGGGTGGTTCACAGTTAATTGGAGGATCAGCCTCAAGAACCGTGGATGTCCAACAGATATCAAATAACTGCAGAACATGAATATATTAAGGGCAGTGTGGTATTTTTAAGTTTTCAAGTTAAAAATACTTTAGGAGTGTTTGAGAGGATCAGCTTTGAACAACTGCTCAAAGTAGCCAGCCCAGCGGGTCACAACTGCACTGTCATCCGTAAGGATCAGTCCATCAGCCTCCCTGACTGCGGCTCTCCGAGGAACAGATTCGGATGTGCGTAATGCTTTGATTCCTCTGTAAGCAGGACGTGGGTCGCTAGACCACAGATGGTGTGTCACTTGCTCACAGATTCCTCTAACAAACGCCTCTTTATCTGCCCTCAGAGCCCTTGCTGCCGTCCCTCTCAGTTCCCGGTACACACCAGAGTTGCCATTGAGCCGTGCGCTGCGACTCCTCTTGATGATATCCAGGGTGCCCTGCAAAATGAAACCCCTCCTTCTGGGAGCACCGGTAACACCAACACAACTCACAGCAACCTTCAGGGTCTTGTTACAGAAGGTCTCCCACATCACATTAGGATTGGCAGTCGTACCCAGATCTGAACGTTCCTCACACAAACTGCGTGCAAACTCATCAGAAACAGCCTGGTATTGGAGTCTCGCCAAGTCCAGGCTCCTTTTCCTAGCAGGTGGTAGCCTACTGGACCTAAGCTGGAAAACTAAACTGAAAAAAGTAAATTATGGGTGCACTTGTTCCTCGTGCCAAGGGCTGCTTCAGTCGATTATAGTGGGAGAGAGCACACCTCATGGTGAAAATGGAGTCAGTGGGCTGTAAAAGAATGTGTGCACTCATTGCCTCGCCACATATTTATACACTTTATTAAAAAGGTAATCAAAGATGTATCAGCTGTTATATGCTGGATACACAACATACATATATTAAATATATCAGAAAAAGGGAGACAGTTTTGGTAATGCTGGATACACAACATATGCCTGTAGTAATCACAAGGGTCCTAACATTCGCTCTGTCCGAAGACTCCAGGAACACATCCGGCCTTGACCCTGTGGACACATACTCAGACACACAGAGACACTGATTAGCGGCTCAATGAATCAATCAATCAATCAACAACAAAGATATAATAAGATATCTATAAAACAAATAATGAAGAGAAACAAAAAAAAAAACAATTTGTTACTAAACAAGCAACGCATACTTAAAAGCCCTCCCCAGTTCCCCAGACGGCAATAATAATTTACGAGCACTACACAAAAGAAACCTAACAAAACACTAAGCACTAGACTATAATAAACACCTTGGACACGGTCTAAAACACAGTCCAGTGTGACAATGCAGATGATGGAGAGAATTGTTCAAGAATGATGGAAAAAAGGAATGCGAGATCGACAAGCAGACCGGTGCAGCAGTAGCTGTTCTGCATGTGCTATAGGGGTCCACAGTGGTGAAGCGGCAACTGGGTCTAAACGCAAAATTCTCAATGGGTCTTCATCTCTGTCCTCCCCTATGGCTGATAGAATAAGATTATGAGTACACGAGGCAGAAATGAAATGCTGGGCTGGCACTCCATGAAACGGTGGAGAAGCTCAGCAATTCCTAGGAGCTTCAGAGTAGAGTCACTGCTCTCCCAGATTGAGAGGTGCCAGGAACTCCCAAAGAAGAGTTAAAATGTGTAGATGAGGACACAGAAGTCTTGGCTGACTTGCTTTAACCTGTCAGGTGTGAAGCCATCCTGCTGTGCCCCTTTACACACATTGTTAAGGGTAAAACAGGTCAAGATGTTAGCTGGGTCATTAGACAAAAAGATCAGCTACCACACTCAAAGTCACTACAAAGGCAATAGTCAGAAATGTAAGTTTATTTCTTAGATTGCTCGAGAAACTAGTTTTCTCTCGCTGATAAGTCTTTCTTTTATTTATCACAAAGTTTAGAGAAGAACTAAACATGCGGCTCAGTCAATAAGAAGCATTGCAGCAACCATCACATAGAGATGCATGAAGATGTTTGCTCAGTTACCCTGTATCTCAAAATGGTCTGCTTCAAGGAGTGTCTGTAAAGACGCCGGTGATGGACAGCTATCCTATCCGGGGCTGACTTGTCTTTTTCCTGAAGATGACTGGACAGTTCCTCCTAACCCTCCAATGGAAAAAAGAAGGTTCAGAAAATCAATGAGTGTGCAGAGCCTTATGCAGCAGTGCGGCTCGTGATTGTATTGTTATACAAGACTTCACTGAACATCAGTTAGATCTGATGCCATGTGACAATCCTGTTCTTCATTTTGTGTTGTATTTCTATTAGTTATTTAATGAGGACATGTTTTGAAGTTGGTGCTGCTATCCCAAAGCTTCAGGAGGAGAAGATTGGAAAAGCATTGTGGTTTTTATCAGTGTGGAGTTGAAATGTTCTCTAAGTTTTTATGTGAGCTTTTCTCCAAATAATCCAGCTACCATCCCAAAGAATTCCATATTAATTCAGCTGGTGAGTTTTATTTGCCCCTTAGTGAGTTTGTTTGGTTCCTACCTTGTGCATAATGCTGTGGAAATAACGTCCAGCCCCTGCGTGAGCCTGAATCGGATTATGCAGATTTGAAAAATGAATGAATGAATGGATGATTAGATTCCAAGATGACAATTTTTGTAGACACCTTCGAGATAATTGGTCATTATCAGTCACTTGGTATATGCGTGTGTCCCCCCTTTAAATGAATCACATGTTTGAGTGCAAAAGAGGAAACAGAATCGTGTGAATACTACAACAGACCGTGGCTGTCCGGCGATCTTAATTATTAGACTGGGGTCTCCTCAGAGGATGTTATTTAGTTTAGTAGAAGAACACGTTGATATGGTGAAGTGGGGATGTCCTACATCTTTATAATAAGTCATTTGAGTTCCATCTCTGCTGTTTGACAGAGTTTTGACTGAAGATTTTAAGCCGCAAAGGTATTTTTTATTTGTCTGCTCAACACTCAAATATTGTTATACAGATATTATCATTCTCAAAATGCAATAACAACAGTTTATAATTTCATAGGTCCTTATATTGCAAGCCCAACAGGTGCTATGTTAGTATCCCCTAATCTTGAAAGATGCCAAATATGAGATGCATAAAGGGAAATATAAACACAGGGAACAAACTAAAATCAAAAGCAAATAACCCTCGTTGCCTCTCTTGTCCTTCCTATATGGATGACAAATCTCCCCCCATCCTACTAAAATCCACCGATGTACTCCCATCTCACCTCATCTCTCTGTCTCCTTCGATTTATCTTCAATAGTCTGGCCTATCTTCCTCTGCCCAGTGGAGCATTTGTCCTCTCCGTCCTCACAGCTCCACGTACAGCTGGACTGGCATTAAACACCCCACCCCTGCTGCCCCCTCCAGGTTCAGTGTGACTGTAATTGTGAGACTAACACAAGAGTGTAGCTGTCCATACCCTGAGGGTCCCTGCACCCTTCATTATAAGACAGGACTCCTGCACATTCAGAGGTACGTCACACTGCCATGTGTTCACTTCTGAGATATAAACAGCAGCAGACGGGGACTCAGAAGAGTTTAGTGCTTGGTTAAAGTTAGAGGTGGGTGGTTGGACTTGTAATGATTCATATATGTAATTAGCATTTGTTTTCTTTTTTTAATTCTTTGCTATCACCCAGATACTACAACAGACATTCATAATTATCACCCATGTTAGCACTGTTCAGACCACACGACCACACAGCTAGAAGGATCATACAGACTGTGTTACTGATGTACAAAGCTTTAAGCAATACAGCAAACCAATAGTGACAAACAAACAGAAGCAGACCACCCTGTAGGTTGCGAATCACTAACCACAAACACTAATATGCTGCTGTGAGCTCAGGGGAGGTGGAGGGCTGGTTGTTGTCACTATAAGGCTTGTCTTTTCACAGGCTGGAGTTCACCTGACCGTCTTGTGCATATATGATGGTATATAAAACCCGGGCCACATGCTTTAAACTCTTGTCACATCGGTGACGAGTGGTGTTTCCTGGATTGCTCACCTCCAACGTGTTGACTCGCAAAACTTCTACAAGAAGTATAAATAATCATTAGGGGACTCAAATCTAAGGACTGTTGATTAACAGAAGTCCCTTCATGCTCCTGATTCTAAATTGGGACCATTGAAGTGCTCTCCAGTGGAGTGCTTCTCTCAAACGATATTCTGTGCCATGGCTTCCTTTTCATAGTCTCCACCTGATTGCTTCCTATCAGCTGCTGTCTAGTTGACCCACCATGCAAGTCACAGCAAGGCTGGATCTTTCCTACCTCTCCAATCACAATGTCCCTGTTTCATTAGGGGTTTCAAATAGGATTCACTACATATGGAAATTCCTGCATTTTCCAGGAAACTGACAACTGCTACTAGCAGACTTAATGGAAGAATTGTGAACACAGCTGAATGCGTTTATTGTAAAGGCTTACAGATTTAAATATTCTGCCTCGGCTTGTCATGAAGATCTGGTAGCTCACATTGTCTCGCTGACAAAGCAAAATGTGTGAAGTCTCATTTTGAATTTTTACCAGCTTAAGTACAGTGCAAGGTGACATGAAAGTGCAATAGATGCTGAGGTGTCTGCAGACGAGAACACTTCCGAAAATGTGGTCTACTTTATGGTGAGCATAGAATAACAGGAGAAAGAGTAAGTGAATGAGGTAGGAACCCCTCCAGCTGGGCGGGACAAGTGGAAGTGTAGCAGCTGTTCCTTGCTGGTGGGACCCGGCTCGTTTGGGGCGCGCCCGCTGCTTGGCCCTGTCCTCCTCTATTCTCTTCAGGATGAGCTCCTTTCGACAAGCAGGGAGCGGCAGTTTGTTTCTCAAGGCTGCATGTTATCCTCTTATCCCCACTGTTTTGGAATAGAGCGTAACCAGCTGGAGAGCTGTAAGGAGCCTGATAATGCCGCTATTTTCTGCCATCCTGTCTTAATCTTGTTACACAAATGGTTGTGAAGAGATTCATGAATTTTAATTTTGCCCCGTGCATTAACCCCTTGTGTCGATCATCCTGTGCAGCTGCCTCTTGCCTCACTGCATCTCTCTCCCTTTGTCACGTGGTCTAGTCGGGGGGTGGTGGTGTAGTAATATAGCAGAGAGATAAAAATAAAGATCCATGAAACTACTTAGTGGCTCCTTGTGAGTTTTCCTGTTAAACTTTTCACCTCTGCAAACTTTATTTTGTAAATGAACCCTGTTTGGAATAGCCGCACTTTTGGAAGGATGTCCTGTCCTGGGATACAAGGGAAGGTTGAACAGAAATCATGCGGAGAAGACCCTTAAATAATCGGAACCCTTTACTAATCGCATGCCATCTTACCAAAATAATGTTTTTAAAATATAAAGAGTTCTGGTATCAGCCGTATGATCGAGAAATCGGGTCTTTTCAGCAAACCGGCTTTACACTAAACACCGTGCATTAAAATGGAGCTGCTTTTTTTTTTTGGATATCTTCTTTGGCTTTATGTTGGGAAGGGCTTTTAAAAACACTCGCGATCCATCCACTGCTCAAAATTTTGTAAAGAAAATGTGACCCTTTAAAATGATCAGAATAGCTATAATTAGTAACGTCTGCCCCTTTCAAGCATCCTTTTTTGGAGCCCAACATGTTCATTAAATGAGGTCACAAGGAGTGCCTGATTCCATAGCATCACATGCAAGGTAAGGACCAGCACTGGATGAGTTGGCACTCTGGCGTGGTGATGGCTGTTGAGCTAAAGTGAGGGGGGCTTAACTCAGTTTAGGGTCACGGGGGGCTGAAGCCAATGCTTACAGCACCCAGTGCAGGCAGTGCTGTAGAATAGATGCCAGTCCATCTCAGGGCTCATTCATGCACACTGAGGCAGACGTGACAGTTAACTCAAGCTGCATGAATATACGGTCAGGGCATCACAAGTGAACACTGACGAGGAGCCACGTACACGGCGGCTTGACACTTCATAAAGGTGTACGCAGTAATACTGGAAGGAAAAGGAAATTAAGGGTATCATATCTTTACAGACATTCTGATTTATTTTGTATCTCCCAAGTTTAACACAACGCTCTTAATGCAATGCATTTCTTGTTTAGGTCCAGAGTGCAGTGATAATGATCAGCATGAAAAACACACAGTACACATCAAACGTACATGCCACCTGTCACTTCTGAGGTGTTTGGAGTACTATGGGGGGATCATCCTCTCTGTCTCTGTTCATCTGTCTTTGTGCAGGACCTCTAAAAAGTCTTCACCTCCTTGAAAGTCTTTACACAAAATCATTGTGGGTGAAATTTGGCTTTTTGACAGGGAGCAACAGAAAATGACCCTTTAATGTCAAAGAGAAAACAAATCTCTGTATGGTGGTCTAAATGAATTCTAAATATAAAAGAGAAAAGAATCGACTGTATGAGTGTTCAAGTGCGTTTTGAGCAGATCCGCCTGTGACAGCCTTGACCGCTTTGCAGAGCTCTGTTCTCACTTTGACATTAAAGAGTCTTTTCTGTTGATGAATGTCAGTGAACCCTAAAATAAATCCACTGTGGCTCAATGCTTTATAGCAATGAAATGTGAAAACATCCGTGGGCGTGAATGTTGTCAACCGTCTCAAAGCAGTCTGCACTAGTTGTACTTCATTTAAGTCACCGAAGCTGTCCACTATGGGAGCCTCTCTCTTTTTCTCGCACTATATAGCGTCTTTCATCCTAAAAATTGTCGCCACTTGATCACTCTTGAGTCATCACGAGAAGTGCTTAGTGCCAGAGGACTTTTTTCGCAGTTTACCGTGGCTTTCGGCTCTGAGCTTACTGCTCTAATCATATTTGCTTTGTGTCATGTTGGTTGCAAGTTGTTGCGGACTCAACCCCCCCATCTCATTTAACAGTATATAATATTTTTGTTGGATTTTTCTGCAAGTCTCAGGGTGTGTCGGTGTTGAAAGTCCATCTTGTTTATGGTGTAACATAATGTGAGAGAACAACGTCTTCCAGGGTTTGTTCCTGCTGCTGCTGTGTCCTACCATAACTCTTCAGTGGGCCTAAACGAATCTTAAAGTGGATTGGGCCTCATTTTGGGTTCTACGTTGCCCACGTGAAATTAACAAACAGAATTTTTTAAGAGCACAAACAGATTTAGAACATTTCAGCAATAAAGAAAACACTGAAGGGAAGTTATCTTCAATAAAATCAACTCCATTACAGTCTTCTCAGAGTTAATAACATTCAAAAGCATCTTGTCAGAGCTGTCCTGCTAGGGGGGGCACCATGTTTGCCCCTTCTTTGGTGGAGAACCCAGTTGTACTTTTAAAGACTTTTCTTGCCATGAGATAAGAGGGTTGTGCGTTAAGGCAGCTGGCATTCAGCAGAGCCCCCAAGTTTCTGACGACTCTTTGTAAGAATGTTTGAAGCTAAACCCTGTCTAGAACGTGGAAGTGCAGCGTTGTTTCTTTGCCCGTACGTCACAGTAGACAGATGGAGGATATGGGGTTTTTCATATATGGTGCCTTTGTTTTCACATCATGTCTGAATCAGGTAATCTCCTCTTTTTTTTCTCCCATTTGTCGAAGATTTAAACATAGTGACACCTGTGTTGACCAGTAGGGAGCATTACCAGTGGATACCTTCACACCCAAGACTGAATCCAAATGGTATTACTGGTAGTAGTATTGTTCCTCAAGCCAGTAGAGGACAATATGTGTCGGCCTCACCAGTGTACAACCAGTCTGAGGCTCGCCAGTACAGCTCTACGTTGAAGGGAACAATCAGAATGACCTGATGCTATGAGAAGGGGTCCTACACACACAGCACCAGGCCACGGCTTTGAATGGCCACAGGGTAACACAGATGTTCATGTTGACCCAGAAGCTGTTATGACCACAAGCCTAAAAGCCCCTTCCAGCCAGTGGTTCAGGGGGCTTGAAGTTTGGAAGACGGCTGAATAAGGGGTTGTGACCTGACGGACATAACTGTAACTGTGAATGTAGTGGGTGAGTCCTGTCTGACAGAATCCACTTGCTTATGGCCATCTCTGTGAGACTGGACCGTGGAGAGCCTGTTATTTGACTGCTCCACTTCACAATTTGAATAATTCTGTTTTTGTTGCCAACATTAAGATTTCCAAAGCAGGCCAACAGAACACAAGTAAAGACAGACTTGATACAAGATGTGTAAAAGAGTGACCTGATGGTAGAACTCGCATTAAGAAGACTCGGCCTGGTGGAGACGCTGCTGGCCCCTTTTCTCCTCTCCGATTCCCGTAAACGTTGGTTCTGAGTCTATGAATGTCCCCAGAAATTTACAACTGTCGGCATTCTCTGTTGCCTGGTCTTTGATGATTGTTTCTTGAGGGTGACTGGAGATTCCTTAGTAGTTGTTACGTTTAGGTATAAAAAAGACTCATTCCACCAGGTATCAAAATCATCTACCACTGCACCGTGAGTGCTTTCATTCTCATTCCCTAGGCTGTAATTTATTTATTTATTTGTTTGCCCCACTCCAGTTGTTCCTTGTGTCTCCGGTATTGGTCTTCTGCTATGGATATGAGCTCCTTTTGGGGGACGCCAAGGTCTCTTCGTGTGTCTGACAACACACAAGGCCTTTCACCTTAAATTCATCCCACTCACTGCAGTCGGGTGTATCTTCTCCTTCTCTGTTACCCTTTCTTTTTATTTTGCTGTTTGTGGCACCTTTCACGTCAGTTGTGCTGTATCTTTGCTGTCTCTTTTCACAGAGCAGTGTGTGGTACCTTTGATCACAAAGCAGGTTGGTCCTATCACACTTGTTACGAGCCACAGAGAAGATCCACGCACCCGTCTGCTGCTCGAGTTCTGTTAACCCATTTTATTTCCACACATCCAGCCTGTCTAATGTGTTCATCTTGTGCAGAGTACAAAACAACTGAACTAACCGGGTAGTGGGAGCCGCTTGTCATCTTAAAGGGGTGGGAAGTAATGCCTAGCCAGTTGTGTTGTGTTTTGTGCTCTTCATGAGACCACCATCAGACTCTTTCTGTTTGTTTTAGATGAAGAGCAATCAAGAGTCGAGATACGATGAAAATGTGCACTACCCGATTCTGCTGAATCTCACCAAGGGGCTGCCTGCCATGAGGCCGTCGAGGGAATCCAAATAACGTCAGTGGCCGTTTACATTGAGACAACAACAAGATACCTCTGAACCCCATCCAGAACCTGACCTGCACCGCCATCCCTGCAATGTGACTTGACCCACCGGGCTGCCTAAGCACACACTGTTTCTTCACTTTTTTGACAACCTTCTTTTTTGTATTTTTTCAGGGTGACACAGTTTACAAACCGCCCCCACACACTTTGCCATGGCAATCAACTAAATGTGATCGACAACTTTATAACAAAGTGGAGAATACATCTTCATCGCTGAGGACTTTGGGTCAAATGATTGAGGAGTTGAGGTTTCAATCGAACTGAGCAAATCTCTCAACTCAAGGCTTTGGGGGTCTGGTCTGTCCGCCAGTTCTGCAGCACAATCCGATTGCTTCTGGGATTTCCCAGGGTCCCTCTATGGGAGATGTCTGCCTTGTTCTGTCCAAATAGTGTTCGGCCTTTGACTATGCAAATGTGTGTGATTTGTACTTTTCTTGTGAATTAATGAGGTTTTAATAATCGTCTTTAAGCTTTTTAAATTTGTGGCATCCTTTAGTAAAACCAGTGAAATAAAATGGAATTACTGAGAGTGTGGCGAAGCTGGGCCAACGGTGCGAGGTGCTCATCAGTTTGTGGGTCGTTCTAAAAGCAAGGGTATGTATGAGGTGCATGTTTGTGAGAGTGAGTGAGCGAGAAGAGGCAAACACAGAGGATGCACGAGCATGAGTGTGTCTATTTATTAGCGTGTTCATGATTGAGTGCAGAGCCTGAGCACATAGATAGATAGACAGATAGATACTTTATTAATCCCAAGGGGAAATTCACATAATCCAGCAGCAGTATACTGATACAAAGAAAGAATATTCAATTAAATAGTAATAAAAATTAAAAAAAAATTAAATTAATGTTAGCATTTACTCCCCCGGGTGGAATTGAAGAGTCGCATAGTGTGGGGGTGGAACGATCTCCTCAGCCTGTCAGTGGAGCAGGACGGTGACAAAAGTCTGTCACTGAAGCTACTCCTCTGTCTGGAGATGATCCTGTTCAGTGGATGCAGTGGATTCTTCATGATTGACAGGAGTTTGCTTAGCGCCCGTCGCTCTGCCACAGATGTTAAACTGTCCAACTTTACTCCTACAATAGAGCCTGCCTTCTTAACAAGTTTGTCTAGGCGTGAGGCGTCTTTCTTCTTTATGCTGCCACCCTAGCACACCACCGCGTAGAAGAGGGCACTCACCACAACCGTCTGGTAGAACATCTGCAGCATCTTACTGCAGATGTTGAAGGATGCCAACCTTCTCAGGAAGTATAGTCAGCTCTGTCCTTTCTTACACAGAGCATCAGTATTGGCAGTCCAGTCCAATTTATCATCCAGCTGCACTCCCAGATATTTATAGGTCTGCACCCTCTGCACAGTCACCTCTGATGATCACGGGGTCCATGAGGGGCCAGGGCCTCCTAAAATCATACCTCAGTACATCAAACAAACGTATGTATGTGAGAGGAAAGGACGAGCAAAAATATGTGTGTGTGCGCCTAGCAACAAGAGCGTGCAGAATAAACACGCATGTACACCGCATGGGCATATGTGTGTATCCTCAGGGCAAGCTGGTGAACACTTTGAGCAGAGAAGTACGGGCCATGTGTGGAAGTGAGAGCAGGTTAGAAGCCCGGGGACCACTTTTGGGTGAGGGTACGCGGAGCATGCGCCAATGTACATGTGTGAGTGGACGTGGAACAAAAGCAAGTGTGTATAAAGCACGTGTGTCCAGTCCTGTACCAGTCACATCAGAGCTGTCCAGGTGGCACTGCACTAAGCCATTAATGAGTGTCACTTTTCAGAGTCTGTGAGCTTGTCACCAGCATCATAAAGTGGAGGGTAATGAGAGTCTGCTTCCAGAAGACTCTGGTGACTTTGTTATCAATGCCTTACTTCACTGGTGGTCTTCTTTCCCATCGCATGACCAGAGCCATCTCCAGCCAAGGTACGCCCAGAAACTTGGCCTGTAATACCCATGTGCTGGCATATCTTTCCAAATACTGAGTGTTAATTGTATTTATCATACTATGTAGGAGCCGACAGCTGGTGTGTGTGTGTGTGTGTGTGTGTACGCACAGCACTGCAGTCTTCTACCTTTTCCTAACCCCAAATAACTGTGAGTTCCTCTGATAAGATTACATTGCATGAGAGCAGACCGGTCAGAGTGATGAGTACTTCATTATCTTGACCACTTGGCCTCAGCACACAATGGCCTGTCCAGCCCCTTGCCCCTCCCTCTCAATTAGCCTCGATTAGGCACACAGTGCCGTCACAGCTGGCGCAGACAAAGACGGTCCTCATAGGAGCTCCTGTCCGGCGGCCCTGGGTGCACTGCCAGTGTGACATCAGTGCTGTCGCTAGTCGTGACTCTTGGCTTGTATCTTGTTACCTGTGACTGTTTTATGTTTGTACGTATGTGTCGCAAACAAATTTCCATCTGAGGTAACGATGTCTACTTAACCTCTAAAATAACCTTCACAGTACTGCAGGAAAAAAAAAAATCACATTCAAGGGGAAAGGGTAGACTGCCATATCATGAGGCACAAGTCTGTAAGGATCTGAAAACGGAATAAATGGCCCAGTCTGATCCTGAACAGTCTATGAAACTCTTGTAGGGGCACAGAACGTTGTGCTCTAACAAACAAATGAGATCATCACCACTGTGCTGTCCGCTCATTCCTTACTTCTCTTCGGTGCACTTGGTCTTCATTTATATTTCCAGCTGTGCTGATCACGAGGCTTTGACATGAACTCCACAGTTCTTGCAGTCTTCTCACCTCGTAATCCACCTTCTTTATTTATGCCCCCTTGATTACTGCCTCACCCCCCTTGATTCTTTCAGTATTCACATTCCCTGTTGATTCTGCTCACCACTTGCTTCCTTAACACCCCTTACACCATCTGGTCATCCTCCAGCGTAATGGCCCAATTACCACCCTGTTCACAGCTTCACCTCCTCCTCTTGTGCCCAGGTTTCATCCCTACAGATCACAGGGTGTTCAAACCCCGGTTTCATTTCCTGTGAATCTGCAGTGGTGTCACTGTAGCACCATCAACTTGGGTCTTGCAGCTCTCCAGGTGTTGTCGCTCTCACACCATCATCAAATACTTGGGTCTCATAGTCCCCCAGTCCATAGATACACCTCCTCAGATCCAGTCTGCCTACATCCTTTCTTCTGTTGTCACTTATCTTTCAGCTTTTACACCACCGGCTTGATCCGTAGACCTCCTAGGTCTCCCATTGCCACCTTCCTTACCTCAGGTCTCCTAGCCTTCAGACCATCAACTATAGCACAGTCCAAACGTATTCAGACCCTTCACTTTTCACATTTTGTAATGTTGCAGCTGTGTGCTAAAATCATTTAAATTCATTTTTCCAAACACCAAGCAACACTCAACATCCCACAGTAACACATCAAAAAATGAATTTTAGAAATTGTTGAAACTGTATTAAAAATAAAAATCTAAAATATCCTACTGACAGAAGTATTCAGACCCTTTACTAAGTACTTTGGTGCAGCACCTTTGACGGAGAGTACAGCCCAGATTCTTCCCGAGTGTGACGTGACAGTCTTTCACACACCTGGATTGGTAGATGTCCTCTTACTCTCTGCTGATCCCCTCCAGCTCCTTAAGGCGGGATGGAGATTGTCAGTGGACAGCTATTTTCAGGGTTCTCCAGAGATGCTTGATGGGTTTCAAGTCCAGGCTCTGGTTTGTCAACTCAAGGACATTCACAGAGTTGTCCCTAAGTCACTCCTGCCTTGTTAGAAGGTGATTCTTCAGCCAAGGCCGAGGTCCAGAGCGCTGGAGTAAGCTTTCTTTAAGGACATCTCTGTGCTTTGCTGCATTTAACTTTCCCTCAGCCCCTTCTAGTCTCCCAGTCTATGCTGCACAGTATGATGGTGCCACCACTAGGAGTCACCATTGGAATGGCACTGCACACGTGAGGAGGTTCCCTCCAGATATGCAGTAATGCTACTTTTAGTTTCATCACACCAGAAAATCTTGTTTCTCTCAATTTGGCAGTCCTTTAGGTGCCGCTTCGTTGAGAATGGGCTTCTGTTTGGTCATAATTGTAGAGTGTTGCAGTGATGGTTATCCTCCTGAACATCCCCTCCACCTCCAACCAGGTTCTCTGGAGCTCAGCCAGACTGACGATCAGGTTCTTAGTCATGTCTCCTATCATGGCACTTCTGCACAACATCCAGCTCTAGGAGAGTCGTGGTTTTTCAAATTTCTTTGCAGCCCTCCCCAGTTCTGTGCTTCAACACAGTTGTGTCTTTACAGAAAATTTGTTCAACGCCATTGCTTGTTTTTTTTCCTGATACGCATGGTCAACGGTGGGTAGACGGGTGTGTGCCTTTCTTAGACATAACACTTCCAAACCCTCCTCCTTTTGTCTGACAGTCTTCACATCACCAAGTCCATCTGCTCCAGTCTGTTAACGTGTGCCCCAGAATGTGATGTCTTTATCTACAGATTCATTCCTCAAGTCTTTTAGCATTCATAGCTCTTTTCTTGAAACTCTTTCCTTTACCTGTCCGAGTCCACCTTCCTGGCCCTCATAGCCTTTACATTTCCAAATTAGACTACCTGAAGGTTTTAGCCTCCACATCTCCAGGTTTGTCTCCTTGAACTTCTAGCCTTAACATTTCTAGGCCCATCAGTTTGATTCGTGTAGCATTCACCTGGATATATCCATCTTCTATTTTATTCTTTTTAGTTTTCCTGGTCCGTCGTCTTGAGACTAGTGGTGGTCACATACCAAGTTTCATCTCCTCTGGTCGAGTAGCCTTTACCTCCTTATAACATCTTGTTCCTGTAATCCATGTTTCGACGGCTTTCAGCCTTTACATACTGTGCTTGATTTTCACAGGTCTTATAGCCTTCACTCCATCGGCTTTTCCTTTTAAAAGGCCAAACCCATTGCTCCAGGTCCACGTTGTTTCCAAGCCCATGTCAACCTCCTCAGCTTTCAAAAGTCCACTAAACCTTCCAAGCTTCATCACTTTCTGATCTTGTTGTCCTTGTAACCAAGCTCTAGCTCCTCCATCTGTACACTTTTCTTAGCACTCACACGTCCAATTCTGTCTTTTCAGAACTGATGGTCTTCTCACCCGCTAGGTCGTCTTGACAGATTTCAGCACCATATCCTATTGCCTGGTTTTTGTCTTAGGTGCTCACGGGCCTCACCATGAAGTATCTCAACCTTCAAATCAACAGCACATCCTTGTCAGATTTTTTTTTTTAGTTTTTCACTTGAACTGCTCCTTTTGCTCAGACGTTCTCCTCGGGTGAAGCAGACTTCACTTCCTCTGGTGTACATCTTCTGTGCCTGCTTGCGTGTCATATCTATCCATTGTAGTTTTGCGCTCTTCACCACCACAGAGTCTCTGTTAATTCTCTCCTCTTGCATCCCAAAGGCCTAATTAGACTTGAGTGACTCAGCCCAGAAAATGCTATGATGGAGGAGGAGGAGGCCATCACATCTTAAAATAGTCCAGAAGGACCTGGAAAGATTGTGCTTGTGTTTGAGGATAAGCTGTGCCGACAGCGCCTTTGGAGGTATGGTGAGATACAAAGTCAGAATTTTATTTTGATTTTAATTTTCCTAGATCAGAGGTTGACCACCTTTTGTTTCATTGAAGTCGAGAAAGACTTGGTAGGACATTCTCTTACAACTATGCCCCATGGCCCCAACAGATACAGTTGGTACTCATTTGATTTAAGGTGGCATCAAAAGTAGGAAAGGAACCTTAAAAAGAGTCTGACCATCTCTGCAATGTGTGGGACTGTTTCAGATGCAGTCAGTTTTTTTTTGAATATGAAATGTTTGAAGCTCTTGGAGACACTTTGAACATCTGATTGCCTCTTCACACAAGTCCACCTAAGGTCTGTCTTGTGGGCAGATGCTGTTATCTTGCAGTTGTGGAGTCCGGTTGTGTCCAGTGTCAATATAGGAGCAGGTCTCCCAGTGACTGGTGTATGAAGTAAACGTTTGGATGGCATTGACCATGACAGGTGCTACAGTATATGAAATTAAACTTCAATCTGATGTAAATGAAGGGTTGGAAGAAGGAGCGCTGCTGAGTCACAAAGACTGGTGGTGTGCTTTAGTAGTCTCACTCCTCCTGATGAGAGTCAAGGTGACAACAAGCTGAGCTGGTAGGTCCTTCCTTCTTTATACTGGCAGCACTGCCACTGATTCTGCTCCGATCAGCCTGGGTAAGCAGCCGCATGCCAACATGCCCCTCAAATTGCCACAGCATTCTGTGTCTAGTTAACATGGGAGCCATGTTTGAAGAGGTGCAGTTCTCCAGAGGAGTCCAAACATTCCAGCCTTCTCAGGTCTTTAAACAATCCTCTTCAGATTTTACAGAAATAAAAATAGTTATGTGAATAAGCGTGTCTGAGTATTCCCGGCATTAGGTGGGTCTCCCATCTGTGATTGACCCCGACTTTATACTTCGTGTTGCTGGGTGGTCTTTGGCTCCTCTCCACTCCATGATGAGTGAACAGATTCAGAAAATGGAGAGCTAGGTAGGCAGATTCTGTGGAATCTGGGATATTGAAATCCATCCCTAAAGGCCAGGTTGCAGCTAGCAGGATATCCCGTGTAACCTTGCCAGTCCATAGCAGTGACAGTGAGGAGGTCCACGGCAGCATAACATGTCCTTTGCATAGCACTGAGTCCGTCTTGTAGTGTGTTGTGTAATGCAGAATGTAAAACAAAAAGTGCGGTGGTCCATCTTCCTGCTGAGATGGTCCTTTTTATAATTACTTGGGTTTCCCTTTACAGACATGTCCATTTTTGGGATTCTTATCCTCTTGTGGTGTTGGGGTTGCCATCTGCTTCATGTATCTTGATTGGCAACTGAAGCTGCTCCTTTGGGGTCTGTAGTGCCTCGTATTCATACCTTCAGCACTCACGTGAACGGGCTCTCTATCTCTTCATGCGTTACTGAACTTGTTTAATCCAGTTTGGCGTGACAGGGGCCCAAGGCCTAGCCTAGTGGTCCAGGAAAGAAGATCAGGACCAACCTTGCGTGGGGTTCAGTCCTTCACGTCAGCCCAATGTGTGTATCCAGTCAGCCTAACTTGCATATCTTTGGCTTGTGGTCAGGGGTTTGAACCCAGGACTCTGCGAGCTGTGCAGTAGTCGCACTAACTACACTAACCAAGGCTCGTCCTAAAGTCACTGCTTCGACAGGCTCTCGGACCAGGGGCAGCCTAGGTGTGGCTCCATCTGTCCGCGGAGACCCTGAAGGCATACAGTTGGGGGGGAGTTGCACATAAGGGGTTTGTTTGAGAAAAAGCGCAAATTCCAAATGCCCCTTAAAAGTTCGCCAGAACAATGCAGGCAGACATGATGGGGTCTCTGCTGCCGGCAAATGGAGGAAACGAGCGTTGCTTAGTGTTGCAAAGAGAGGAGGAAAATTGTTTTTAATTAGCACCTTCACAAGAACTGCTGATTAATGTGGTTTGGGTTGCTGGAAAGCTTTCAGCTGACTAATTTGTGCAGCCATTACTAGAGTGTTGTCAGCGCAGGACTCCTGTTGTTCCTCACAAACAGCAGATGATAACAGAGGCAGATGAGTTTTGTCAAGTAACAATTTGCTTTATTGAGAAGCTTCGTTTAAACTCCCTGTACAGAAGGTAGCAAACATCAATCATATATTTAAGGCTTTAAAAATAATCGCCGGCTCAATTAGAGTTATTCTCCACTCACCGCAGTCGTACAAATCATACAAAGTGTTCAGGGTGAGGGCTGACGCTGGCCTTCAGGGGGCCGCCTTGGTGAGCCGCTCACAGCCCTCAGGCCCCAGAGGCCAGCAAGTGGGGTTACAAATGTATCACTGAATAGCTGTGCCCACCCTGCGCCCAGCTCTAGTGTAGGGCCTGGCACGGCTCACAGTGCCATGCTTGAGCAGCACCCTGTAGTGATCATCTGAGAGTATTTAAATAAGAAAGATGGCAACTGAACAACATCCCACTTAAAGGAAAAAGAAAAACATATCTGAGCCTGGCACTCGGGCAATGCCAGTCTCTGAGAAATACAAGGCCAGTAGGGGGTGCACCTGAGCAGAAGACACTGCTTCCCCAGTCACCTCTGGGATCATCCAGACATAAGTTGACAGTGCACTGTTGGTGCAGCATGCCAGGCTTACCACAAACTAATGGAGCTGGCAGGGGAGGTGTAGGAGACCCCCAGGGCAGAGCAAATTGACGACAGACAACAGGAAGCACTGCTCCGTTACAGGGGTTAGCGCTGGGGCCAAGTCGTGCAACTGAAGGGGATTCCTGTTGAGAATTGATAAGATGGCTACTAATTAATAAACTGGTGGAGCTCAGGGTTTAACGTGCAGGATAAACATAGTTTGGGGTCTCAGTCAGTAGGGGGTGCTAGTGCAGGGAGAAAAATGGCTTCTCAGACCGACACCTTTGGCCTTACGGGACTTTGTTGCTCATGGTTTTATTTTTAATCTATCTGTTTTTCATATAAATCTTTGATGCGGCAGGTTCAATATCTATCATATAGCACCTTTAATCGGTCTGTCTGTGTTTACGACTTCCTCAAGGCACAGCGCTTTAGTGTGACTAGGGCATGGCACCGTAAGGGTCTCCCAATCTCCTCGGTTTTCTTATTTTCACATGTTCTGTTCCCCTATTTTATGTTTAATGCTGCTAATAATTGCCCCAGCCCTAATACCAGCTGCCTTGCCCTGTGCCCATTAAATTCCTACCAGCATGTCCAGCCCACATATGACACGTCACTTCTCTCCAGGAGCATAAATGAGGATGTTTGAAAATCCCAAATCTGTGCTGAGCTCGAGACTCTGCTCCCAACCTGTCGATATCCTAAGTGGGCGCCCCTCTGATGTTTCTTAGACATGTGTTGCTGACATAGGTGGGCACATGCCCATGTCAGGTCATGCTTTGTCAGGCCCGGTGATGCCTTTGGGTGTTAGTGTGTATTGGTGTAATGGGGTGTCCAGATTATGTTGGGATGGGGATGTGGGTTTGATGAGGCTGCCCGTCTCGGCTCCTGCCCCTGTCATTCAGACACTTGGCTGCGCTAAATCCGACTCTCCTTCTATATGACAAAACAGCTTATTGTTGGCCATTACATTTTTGACTACTGGTGGCTGGCACTGCCACACGGGCACACTATTTTTTTTTTTTTTGTAATAACAGGCAGCTCTATTTCTGCCTCAGCGCAGGTCTGTTAATTGGCTCCTTTGATCGTATTAATTGGGCACCCACTGTTGGGCCAATTTTGTTCAAACGCTGCCTAAAACAACAAAAGGAAAGAGTTCAGTCTGTAATCCTGGAATTGAGAGCCCGGCTGGCCACCCCGCGGGCTGCGCCCCTCTTGTGCCCCTCTTTGGTTGTTTGTTTTGCATTAATTGCCGTCTCTGTCTGTCTTTCCGGCCCTCAGAGAGGAGCCGGCATTGCTGATGGGAGATGAGGGTGCAGGAGAGTGGCATGGGAGGTCGGGGGCGTGGGGGGGGGTAGCACTACTTCAGGGCTAATGACAAAGGCTGAACTTTTTGGCAGTGCCCAATAAGCCAAAGACAGCATAATAGAGTGCAGGAGAAGCTAATGTGAAAGAGAGCTGTCCACCTCGCAGGGGGACAACCATCAAAGGTCATTTTGATGGCAGTGCTTTGTGACATGAAATTGCTGGTCACGCTAGAAGCCTAATCCCGCACGCCGATCCGACGGCCCCGAGCCCGCGGTGACGGCTATCATTAAGTGCTTCTGTCATAATAAACTTTAAACTGTTGGCTTTAGAAATTGCCTGGCTGCTGCGGCCGTTCCGCAAATGGAGCCGGCGGCGCTTTAAGTGTGATGAGGCCTATTAGGAATTACACACCATGTTCGGGGCCCGTCTCTCCACTCCTGGGGCGAGTGCCGGCCATTAAGCTGCATCTGGCCTTTTTTCCCTCTTTTTTTTTTTTTTCTCCGGCTGCAATTTCTGATGAAGAGGGGGTTTTAATTCCGATTATTCTTCCTAGTGTAGGCGCTTTTTTTCCCCCCAAAAAACTTTAACCTTCATTCTCTTCTAAAAGCTTCAACGTCCAACATTCATGGAGGGGCAGAGATGGAGTCCTCGTTACTTGACCTTCTGGCTCGTTTGTGTTTCATGGCGCTATAGAAATGAGACTTGATGACCGATCAACACAAGCATGTGACACCTCGTCAGAGACAACCTCAGAGATACGGGCGTTCCTTCCAAGGATCAAGAAGAAGAAGTTCATACCAGGATGGTGACAGGGGGGCACACAAGTGGGGATGGGAGAGGCTGTCAAGGTAGCAAGTGGGCAAAGCGGCGGGCACCCAGAAGCACGAGATGCAGCGGAGGCGCATTTTAAGACTGATAGCTGCTTAAAGGGACTATGCAAAATGGATATGGAAAAAGTGCTTTAAAGTGGGCAGTCTCAGAGCTGGCACACAACAAGATGATTGCCAACATCAATATGCTAAAGCAATGGGGCTGCTTGGAGACCACAGAGGGACAGAAAGTGACATCCACTGAGGAGGGAGGCAATAATCCCCCCCAGCATGCTAGGATGGCCACGGAGCTTTTACAGGAGAGAAAATGACCACCTAGTTATCAGTGGGCTGCACACAAGTCCAGGCTGGGGATGAAGAAGCGGGTAGCACTTTAAAAGGACCACTGCAGGGAGGTCCGGTAGTCAAAGAAAGAGACGGAATGGGGTGGAGAGGTGATCTGTTGTTGTGTTTAAAGCCACATCAAGTCGCCGGGCAAAAGGAAAACAACGCTTCTGGTGGCACTTGAGAGGTGGGCAAGGGGCAGCGTGCTCCTGGTTAGTAGTTGGCCGCACACAATTCTAGGCTGGAGATAAAGAGCGGCGTGGCGCTTTAACAGGACCACTGGGGGCAGTTTGAGGGTGGAGAGCCTCAAGCCAAACCCGATTCTGGGTAGTGATCTGTTGTGTTTAAAGCCCACCTCCAGTTACAGAGTGGAAGGAAAACAACACTCCTGGTGGCACTTGAGAGGTGCCACCCTACAGGACACATGGGGGTCTCCATCTTTTCAGTAAAGGACTTGAGATCGGCAGGTTTTCTCCTTCTTACGTCGCTCTGTTCCCCGTTTAATAAATGCACCATTTGACGCCTTTGAGAGGCAGGCTCGCTGCAGCAGGGTGAAGCGTAACACAAAGGGCTTGATGACTGGGAGCTGAAGGGCTGACTGGATGGATCTGAATAAGTGAAATGGGGGACTTGTTGCAAAGGACACTCTACAGCACTGAATGGTCAAATACAGAAGGGCCTGGCACAGTTTTGAAAGTCACTATATAAAATGGGACGTGTCGGGATGGCAGTGGCCCTACATGACGCGGAATACAAGAGAGGTGGGATAAAAATAGGAAGTTAATTAAACAGGTGGACTTTTTCTGGCTCAGGGTTGTGAGGGGCTTCAGAGTTTACCTGGGCAACACCAGCCACACAGAAGGAACCAGAACCAACTAAAACTGGTTTGCTAGTCAATCACAGGACCCCAAAAACCAGCATGTACCACTTTGAAACATAAGGGCGAAACGGAGTAGCTAAAGAAAAGCCACATGGAGGACAAGCAGAGAACAAACCCTTTGGAGACCTGGGCTGGGCTGTGTAGGACTGCAGGTGATGGGCAAAAAGGCCACAAAGCACATAAACAAGGGAAGAACAACTAGAGATGGACTGTCACACCTCTGTGGGTCACTGACCCTGGCTGGGCCATCTACCCTCATCTATGTCCGTAACACTCCTTAAAAACCCACAGATCCCCCTCAATGCACCTTGGCCTCACTTCCTCCCACCTACTGAGCCTTTGGCAGTCACTCACCTCCCAAATCCAAGCCCACCAGTCTATGGCTGGAAGAGGTATGTTCAAGCCTTGACCACCAGCATCTTCAAGGAACGCTGTGGATGTCACACAGGAGCCCTGACCTTCACAACTATGAACACATGAAGCCCAGGCTGAGCCGAGCCCAGACACACTGCCCCCCTAGTGACTTGCAGTGATATGCTGCATGAAGGGGACTTCCTTCTGACTCTTGAAAAGTTCAGAGCCTTGATGGGAATTAGCGCCTCCTGGTGGCCATAAGCAGGGCTGCCACCTGAAGACTGCTGTTCTGGCAGGAGTCAATAGTGGAAAGGTCGTCTATCATGGCATTTGCTTCAAAACTACTCATTAAATAAAATGAATGATTTTTGGAAAATTCCATCAAGAACAAATTCTGTGAAAGGCACTATATTATGTACATGCAGTCCTTATAGAAAGATGAACAGGTGATGCCTACTTTAGAGATGTGTGCCGTCTACGTAATGCCTGGCGGTGAATGTGTCCAGCAGTAAAAACAGACAGGACGATGAGTCACCGGCCAAATCTTAAATTGTGAAGTGACGGTGCAGACAGAGTGTCCCCCACATATGCGTTACCTCGGCCTTCCCTTCTCTCCATGGGGTGCCCAAGCCCAAGGCAGATGCCACAGAAGGGTGCTCACTTCGGACGGGGAGGGCAGCAGCAGGCTTTTTGGATAGAAGTGATTAAACATTTTGGTGACATGAAGCCCTCATAGCTGTGAGGCACACGCTGTGTCAACAAGCCAGGCGTGATTGATTAAAACTGGATAAAGGCTGAGTGTTTATGTCCATCAGGGCTGCTCTTAAATCCATACTATCAATTTTCAGATATAAATGGAAATGAACGTTTGAAAAGCTGCTAGACCTCAGCCGCCTGACCCACTTAAGTGAAAGCTTGCATTTCTAGTTCAACTTTCAAAGAAATATCCTGCCATGGCAGAGCAAGTTTCTATTTTGGCCCTCACTGACTAACTGGAGCCACTTATGTCCACTGGAGAGTCTCCATTATTAAACTGCAAGGAGCAGGCTGTGGAGGACCTTCACCATCTCCAGCGTGGGGTCAAGTAATGGAAGGAAGCTTCTGGGCAGTGAAATGCAAGGTATGGCAGTCCTCTGCTGGAAAATGAAAGGAGCTCCCGTGCACTGGACGTGAAGATGTCTCATGAGGTGTGGGCGTCATCTGAATGTAAATTGGGGTGCAGCAGTGGAAACAAACATCTGGTCAACTGGGCTTCAGGTGATGTGTTTTGGTGTCTGACAGAGATAAGGACACAGTAATGCAAACAGCTTTCTACCAACTGGAAATGAAAAGTGGTCTGCTGAAGTTTGCAGGCCCTCTGCTAAGAAGAAGGCAGCTTCTCGTCTATTATGGTGGGGGCAATTAAAAGGAGGCCAGACTGACATGGGAAGAGTTACCTGAGATGGCAAAGGATCAAGCATTGTGGCCAGATTGTATGATGTTGAGAAGGACTGAGCATCCATTAAGTGGCTGAGGCCTCCCTTGACCTCGTCTTAGTTACATAGAGAGACTTGCAGCTCTCAAGATGCACCCTGAGCTTCCTGTGGTCAGCGTATGTTTTGTAAGTCTGACGACTCTACGGACATGGAAGTGATAATATCAGTGTATGCCAGTTCAGTCTCCGTCGGACGTGTTGCCAAGTAGAAGCACCAGGGTGCTTGACACAAAGTGTGCAGAAGGTCACCCACACTTCCTATTGCCAAGCCAGTGGAATTACGTGAGCAGATGCTACTTTGCTGAAGATGCGGATAAGAGCCCACCCAGCAGATGAAGAGTCAGCCTGTGGTTATGTTTTGACGGTTCAGAGTATTGTCTGCATCTGTCATTTACTTTGATTGTGTCCATTCACCTTTGAAGGTGTCCTCCTCCTACTAGTCCGATGTCTCCTGCACTTCCAGCTGAACAGCTTTATTGACACATCCTGATGGGATGTCCACTCTGGTCCAGTGGTCAGACTGAGCAGGGACTGTACTACTGCCAGGGTCCTGCCTTTCTTTTGAAGGGGGTCCAGCCGTCTTCCTCGAGCCGTTGACAAGAAACAGCAGGTCTGGCATTGGGCCCACACAGGTGGAGTGATGGGGCGAGTGCATCACATCTTAATCAGGCTCAACCAGCAGTGGGCAGCATAACAGGAACCAGAATGGCACCAGCAGAGCTGCCACGCTTTGAAGATGCCCACTGGAGAGGCAGAGGTGTCACATCACCTTGTCTTTCTGACTTTGATAAGGTGCTAAACTAAAGAGGCCACCTTGATGGGACAGCGTGGTTGGACATCATGGACACCAGTGAGTGCTTTGTATGGCAAGCAAATCCTACATCAGACTGGCATAAGTGCCTTTGACCTCTGGCCTGTGTCACCAGGTCACTAGACTGAGTTTTACTGATGACACAGAAGTGACCTACTAATAGGGATGGCAAGCACAAGAGTGACCAAGTGGAGGTATTGGTGTGTGTGCCTAGGCGTTGGCAGGCTGGCCTTATGGGGAGTCTCACTGGTGACATCAGTCCTCTAAACTGGCCTGGTCTGGTCTATGTGAGGGTGCCCAGTGGTGGTCTCCTTCATTTTTGTCATTTTTACAAGTCTGTATTTTATGCAAAGAGAGAACCTAGAAAACAGCAAACCAACGTAAAATGCTTGATTACTTTACAAAAAACTCAAAGAATATTTACAAATCAAAATAAAAAGAAAGGACACATGGGCCTGGGCTGAGCCCTGGCTGTAACATCACACTTGATGCTGCTGTGATAAACGCGGGTGATGTGTGCCATTCATGTAACAGACTGGTGTGTGCCAGGATTGCCACGTATGGCCAAGGCTGTCCTACTGGGAGGGGACTGGTGCCACGTGTTGCAGGCTGGGGTTATTGGGATTTTACTTTAATGACTCATTACTGCTTGAGCATTACTGGTGGCAAAGGGGGGAGAATTGGCTGGCAAAATGGGCGAGGTGTGGTGTGACAGGCTGGTATTACTTAGAGAGACTGTAGACACTGCAGCCCACCGTCTGCACTCTGGAAGGTGCTATAGAGACGGAGACGAGGCCATTTACAGACATTTGTGGCGTTTTGTTTTTCTGGCCTCTTGGGCTGTAGCTGTTGGTGGTCTTCTTGCAGAGCCCCCTTTACACGTCTCAGTTTCATTTTGCGTACAGGTTATCAGGCTAATCTGAACAAATTTCTTTTTCATATTTTTTACTGAAGGAAAACTCCTCTTTTGCATGCGTCTGTCTCCACAAAGGCAGAGCACCGCAGGTGACCGTCACCCAAAGGTGATATGCTCAGTAGGAACGAGGCAAACGTCCTATGGAATGCTCTCATAGGTTGAGATTTTAAACTGTCGTCAAAACTTTTTATTTCCTTCATATTTTGTGAAACTAACGGGACAAAACTGAACTCATGGTGGCATAGCCAGCAGCGCTTTGTATTGAACACCACGTTACAAAGACAAAGCAGACTTGAAGTCAGAGTGACGCGATATTCCAGGACTGCAGGAAGTTTTGTTGCCATTGTTTCCTACAGCGCTAGCATGGCCTCAGCTCGGACACTTCACAATGTGCCGTCTTCGTTGATCACAGAATCGCGCTGACATCAGACGCAAGATGTCGGCACCCAGGTTGCCTAGCAACTCACTGCATCTACAGCCACAAGTAAATGTCAAATAGGACAACACATTGTAACAAGAGGAGCAGCGCCGTGTCACATCATCCGACGACGCCTGTGAGATCCACCAGCTGGAATGGACCTGCCTACAGGCTGAGCGGCCCTCCAGACTTAACCTGCAGTGCGCTGGAGAACTGGACTTCAATCAGGAGGAGGACTCAAATTGTAACAAAAAACGGGTGAAGGGTCCGATCTACAAGAGTGTGTCAGAAGGTCGAATGGAGCTGTCAGTGCCTGAAAGGAAATCCCAGCGTTTTTGTTTATTTAGTTTTTGGTTTTCTTTGTGTCTTGTCACAAAGTAATGCGTTCATCAAGTATCAGTGTTTAGTAGCTGTGCTGCTGTGATGGCATGCGTCACTAGGTGGCATGTCCTATATGTGACCTCACAGGGGAGTGACAGCTTGACTTTGACAGCCGTCTTATGTAAGAGTGGGTCGAATGTTCATGCACCTGGTGAAGGTAAAATGAGGGAAAGTCAACATGTGTGCTTCTGCTGACTTTGACTTTATTTTACCAGCAATATTTAGTTATTTTTGGTGTAATATTCCTGCTTGTGTTTTGACCTGTAAAAGCCTTTTGCCTTTAAGAGGTAGTGTATCTCGGCCACGTTTCATTTTGCTGGCTGATAGGTGCAAAATGAAGCTGTAAAACAAGTCTCAAGTCAAGGTGACATCCTGGAGTCACGTGTCAGAAGGCTAAAGCCACAACAAGACCGACGTCACCTGTTTTCCTCAATTCTTGTGTAAGAGCTTTGGCAGAGGTACTCCACGTTATATCACCTATCTCTGTTTTCATAACCTGCTTATCCTCTCCACAGCCTATCCCAGCAGTCACTGGGCAAGAACAACACCTGGACAGGGCGACGCTCCATCACTGGGAACACACACACACGTTAGAGGCCAGTTTAGTAGCGGCAGTTTACCTAACCAGCATGTCTTTGGACTGCCAGAGGAGTCTCACACGGACATGGAGAGAACATGCAAACTCCACATAGGATCACCTGAGGTGCAAACACTGGTCTCCTGGTGCCACATTGCAGCACTATATTATATTATATTAGCAGGAGTACCTGGCGTTGCCCGGGAATTTATAACCAGTGAATTTCCCAAATGAAAGAAACAGAACATAGAAATAGAGCAAACAGTTTTCTGATTGACATTTTACTGTAAGTTCCTCTACTTTGGATTGTGTCTGCTGTGGCGTTTGAGACACCCTTGAAATAGACTTTTCTCTGGCATCTGAAGTGGACTGTGGAATTGTACGTCTTTTTTTCGGTGGCATGGGTATATTCGCGTAAAGCAGGAGAATTATAATGTATTTCATGGTATTATGTACAGAATATGCACCACAGTGAGATGAATTTACTTTATTTACACTATGTTGGAAAGCGAACAAATCAGACATATATAGATAGACGCTGCATTCACTGTGTTGCCCAGTCGACACGATACGTCAGCGAGTCAGCCTTACTGCGAGTGGCAAAAGTGCCATTTAAACTAATACAGGCAGACGTGGAAACCCGGTTTTCTGATGAAAAAACAATAACGTTTATAACAGTATCGTTTACATACAACAGATTTTGGCGAATCATTTAAATGTAATTATTTATATCCATTTATACACTAATAAAGGCAATTATTAAATAATACTAATAATAATAATTATTATTATTAAATAATTCCTCCCATATAAGTAACATTTCTCAGACTGCCTTCTTCCATCTCTGAAACATTTCTAGACTTCGTCCTGTTCTTACCCAACACAGTACTGAAGTAGTGGTTAATGCCCGAGTCACCTCACGTATAGATTACTGTAATGCTATTCTATCTGTCATCCCACAAAAACGTATACATTGCTTACAATTTATTTAAAATTCTGCTGACAGGATAATAACCTGCTGCTCTAAATCCACTGAACATATCACACCGATTCTCTCTCAACTTCTCTGGCTCCCTGTTAACTACAGAATACAATACTAAATACCGCTCGTAACATTTTAAAGCTCTCCACAACCTCACTGATCTCCTCCAGACTGACACTCGTCTCGCTCTCTCAGATCCTCATCTGCAGCTCGACTTTCTGTATCACACGCCAGACTCAGTGCTATGGGAGCTCGAGCGTCTCTCCTGGTGCTCCTCAACTCGGGAATTCTCTTCCAGCTCATATACGTCAGCTCGATTCAATAACACATTTTAAAACCAGCCGAATTTACTGTTATCTGCCTGAACCAACGCCGACTTACTATACTCAGCCATCCAGCGGCGTCACTGAAGCATTCGAACGTTCTTAGCCAATCATGCAATACTGCGTCCGCGTTTGCCACGTTATGTTCTACCTACACAGGCAGAGTCCCATTGCATGATTCTAACTTGTATTGAGTCGAGGTATTGACGCGAACATCATACATACGGATACTATCAAATTATATATAAGGATTATATTATACTATATCTTCTAAGGTCTGTGTCCAGTCCCTCACAGCAATCTGATTGGTCAGTTTGGCTTTGGTGGTGTGATGAAAGAGTAACGTGAGACTCACGAGGAGGAATAAAGGCACACGCTGAGAGAGTCACCTTCAAAGAAGAAAGGTATAAAACCAGACAGAAAGTGAGAAAGGCACCTTGTAAATAAAGAGAGTCGGAGAAGCAGGTTTCAAGGGAACATGCTTGAGAAAGACTGGTTCAGACACACACATGTACAGAGGAAAGGTGCTGAAAGCACATAAGATAGCAAATATTTTTGAACGATTCTGTTAGCTGTCTTCAGCAGGTAACTGGCTAGTTCTGTTCTGTTCTGTTCTGTTGTATTAGTTGAGTTTGCAGGCTTCGACTGTGATTTTCCAAGTCAGTGGCCTCAGTTATTGTCATTGTTTAATCAGATATACTATGTAATTAAGTACTTTTCTGTATGCAATTTTTGTTTTTTTTATTGGGGCTAATATCATTAGTTCAGTTGCACTGCTAGCAGTTGCACATGCTACACACAGTCCTTGGTGGCGTTGGCGTGACAGACACTGCAGAGACTGGTATTCAGTGATTTTACAAAGGCGATTTAAAGTTGATTCATTCAAAGACAAACACTGTTAGACTCTCCATTAACTTCACAGCCTTAAGTGAGCACTGGATTTGAATAAATGTCTACCAACATAAAAAGTAAAGTTCTTAATTACTTTTACTCGCTCATAGGCATCGTCCTGCTCTCTTCTTATCACCTTCTGAAAAACAGCTATCAGCTATAGGAAAATATCCCACTTCATTCTGTTGTGTCGTGGCTTGGCTCCATCAGGTGTTTGAGTTCAGAAAGCACTTAATGCTGATTATTGATTGGTATTGTAAAGTTAATGATGGCATGCAGGTCAACAACAGTGCACTGATATAAAGCAAATGTAATGTAATCCATTAATCTCACATTTATGTGACATACCCCCAGTCCCCTGAAGTGATCGATAATGCTGCGCCATATTGTGGCCTGTTTCTAACTGTGCTCATATCACCAAGGGGGTAACCGCTTTTTTATTTGCACTCAATTTACAAAGGGGGGAAAACCCCCTCAAATCTTGTTTGTGGGTCATTAAGGAACTTTAAAAGGTAAAATACGGTCACAAGGCCATCAGGGTTGAGAGGCGCTGCTTAAAGATAAATGTTGTAATCCAGCAAGACAATGCAATTGTTATCCCAAAAAAAATAACACAGCAGTTGTTACCTTTGATGACACTGCATGTTTGTCGATGCTTTTATTTAAACTTTGTGAGCGCTGATGAAAACGTCAAGAGCAGCACACTGGCTGATGGGAATTGTGGTCCCCACTTTGGGATTTGCACGAGGTTGCAGATAAGATAAAGGGGTGTGGGGTAAACACCTTTCTTATTGGATGAGTTATGTGAAACCGACTACACTCACAGTCACCGTGTCGGGCACACACTCCCTAAGCACGTCTTCTTCGACCTTTGCCGAATTTTGCTACTTTCACTTCACTTCTACAGGCGGCCCTCATTTGCATAAAGCAGCACACCCCATTTCTTAGGGTGATCACCGTCAGCACCGTGGCAAAATGGGGTATGCAACGTGTTAGGACATCCCACTCGCTAGAGCATTATTAATGACAAACATCAACAAGTAAAAAAAACATGGCACTGGCACTGCGCCATAGTGAGGACGGGCATGGAGAGATTTCATGTGCTGTACCTCCAGGCAATCGAGGATTGTGGTAGTATAGCAGCTACAGTGTGTGTAAAATGGCCAGGCGGTCATCTGCCACGTTAAATCAGAGCCATAATGAGACCACTAGCTCGGAGAAAGTGCATATTGTGGGTTATGAAGTAAAGAATCGTGTCAGCCGGCATTGTCCCTTGCTTATGTATGGTTTTGTCACGTCTGTCAATTTAGAATTCTTATTTAGCACGTGCACTTGGTTATTATGTATTATGTCAATTTTAATCCTATTGCTTTATTTAAATATTATTTAGTAGTTATGTTTTGTGTATTTGTACCTTTAACCTACATCCTTTGTATTTTGTGAGTGGACCCCGATGTGGTGGGGTAACCTTGACATCACTTCTGCTGGACCACCCCCCACTTTTATTCTTGGGTGAAGGAGGTGGTCCCAGCAGAGTTTCATTGATTGTAGTGAAGTGCGCTTCAAGTGTCACTCTTTGGGATTGTTCTTGTATTTGATTTTTACTTAATGTTCTAGGATTCTGATTCTTGGATTACGGTTTGGACTTGTTAGCCTTGGGCTAACAAAATGCCCAATAGAGTGAGAAATACCGTCAAACCCTGGCTAGGTAGAAAAGAGGGAAACAAAGAATCATTATATATAAAACGTTTATTTTAACAAAAAGCTCAGCTAAATAAAAATAACTTCAGAGGAGCACAAAGGAACAGAAGACAATGCCTCCACAATGGACAATCCAAAGCAAAGTCCAAATATGAAGTCCCTGAGGCAAAGTCAGAAAACAGAGCAAAAAGGTCACAAAAAGCGAGAAAATCACAATAAATAAAAAAGCAATAGACACAGGAGAACTCACCACACAACGAGTGCATTCACAATGAACCGCAAGGGACTTTGGGATTTCCTCAGCCTTTCCCTTGTGGTAATAGGCAGGTGGCCCTACCTCTTGGGGAGACATCCAAAAAACACAAGGAACACAACAGAATACAAACTGACACATGAAATCTAAATAATCCACACTGGTAATATAAAACATGAGCCAATCAGACAATAATGAGTCACCTGAACCCCAGACAGGCTGAGATATAACAACACCCAAAGCTGTGTCAGTTCTCTACAAACCACTAGATGGCAGCATACGTTAGAGTCCCTGGTATTCCATAGCACACACCTGACCTAGGATGCTCCTCAATGCTCAGTGCTTAATGGCAAGAGGAACAGAAGCCATAGTCTGGGTGTAAGAGGAGGGGGAGGGGAGCATGTAGTGATATTATGGGGGGAGGGGTCTATTTCTCTTTTAATACTTTGTGTTCTCCCTGTCATCATCCCTTCTGTTTTGTACCATACAGTCCATATCTATCATTAAAGATTTGTAGAGAAGCTAGGAGGCACTGTGTTATTGAATTACTGCCATCCTCCTGTGATGCACCAGCACCCTGTCAAGGTCAGGGTTGTTGAACCCCCAAATGGCCCTAAATGGGGTTAAGTGGACTTGAGAATATTGTCTTTTGTAATGTTGTTGGCTGTCGTGGACACAAGGACTGAACTATTCACCCCACACCCCCGCTCTTTAGCCAAGGCCAGAGGGTCCACACTCTTGGCAGTACCACCTCCACAAACAGGGCATCCCAGCCTAGATGTGAATCAGGATCCAAATCCAGAGGACCTGAAATGATAATATGCCACCACACCCTAACATTAAATCAAGCAATATGGCGTCTATGCTAGTGTACAGAGGGCCTCTTGGGACAGGCCCCAGACCAGGCTGATCTGCATGACGGCCGAGTGACCGTGTGAGAGGACCCCCCTTCGCCATGCTGGATCTCTTCCAAAGTACTTGGGCCGGCGCTCAGATGTCTGCTGCGCTGCACCGGGAAGAAATGCAAGGGCCCAAGGCGGCGCAGATAAAAGAACTGCAGACACGAAAAAGTCGTCTTCACTCCCATCCACCCCCCCCACACCCCCTTCTCACACTGATACTGGAATCAGTGACTTTTAATTTATTTCCTGCTGTGTTTCAGAGCGTCTCAGCCCAGGTGGTGTGCGTCATTTTCTTAAATAAAGCTAAATTCAAAGCCCTTGTCATACATAATAGGGGTAATTTGATAAAATAAAGTCTGATTAAGCAATAATTACATGTGCAAGGCTTGTGAGAAAACAGATAATTTCCCTCTTGGATAAACTCCTCACCCTGCGCTCGCTGAGGTTTCCACGTGCTGTTTATCTTGTTATACACCTGCAACCATCACTTATTATATTATGCATCCATTCATGATGTGGAAGCACTGCATCCTGGGGCAGCGTGTGCCAAGCTCAATCATCAGTGGCCCTGAAGGGGGCGCCACATGTGCATTCGGCCACTGCCCAGCCCATAGTCCACCCTTAATAGGCTGCCATTAGCTGACTGTCGCCTTGCCTGTTTGAAATGTTCAGAGGGTCAAAGACCAGTAAGACGCCCCTTGACCGTCGGAAGGCCCCCTATTGCTGAGAGTCAAGAACAACATTCGAATATGTGGGGCAGTAACTTACCACCTAAGAGTCCGTTTTCATTTTATATACAGTGCCTTTCAGTGCCAGCAAGGACCACCACAATCCAATTTATGAAGTAACATAGCATGAAATTTTCAGACTGATTAATTGAATCTTAAACGGTGGAGCCTATCATGAGAGCAGTGGACTACGGGCAGGAAAAAGTACAGGACAGGGTACCAAATAACATAAAAGGCACATCTATAGAAATGTGGGAGGAACACGTATATAGACATGGGGAGAACATGCAGACTCCATACAGATGACAACCAGAAGTGACATTTCAAGCCACCAATCAATAGCGTAATCAGAATACAAAACACAAAAGAGAATCTCTGCTGATACACACCCACCACAGAGCCTTGTGAACAGTTATCTGGACCTGAAAGGGCACAAGTGAGATGTCCCAAGTAAGAGTGTCTTATTAAAAACATGAGCAGTTTTTTTTGCAGAGAAAATGGATGACAGAAAACAAATAAGAGTGTATGTTGGAAAAAAAGAGTCCCAAGAAAAGGTACTATAAACTTAAATTAGCACTTGTCGAGTAGACCTGAAAGAAGAAAAAGCTACAAATGTGAATGAGCAATCGCCAAGAAAGTCAATGGGTACAGGAGCCTCAAATGTAAATGAGTGGTCACTGAAATAAGCAACAGCAGCTAAAAACGAATAAGTGGACACCAAGAAGGTCCACAAGAACAGGAGCATCATGCAGTAAATGAATACGAGCGCATTGAGATGATCCACAAGAACAGGAGCCTTGAACGTGAATGAGCAGTCACCTAGAAGGCCAGATCTAGAAGACTCGCCTGTTTATATGGCATCAGCAGTGTAGACACACCTTTTAGGGTTGGGAGTTTATGGCAGCAGAGGCCTGAATACAAATGTAAAGCGAAGAGCTCTGCCAGTCGAGTGCCCACTGCACAACATGTCACCCTTTCTGCTGTTGACTCATGTTACTGCCAAGGAGTTAATTGCTGAGGAACACCAAGGTTAACAGACTGCAGTTTTGCGAGCCAATCAGAAATGTCCATTACCAGTTACTGGACACAAGGGGCCCATCAAAGGGTTCAACACCTTTACCTAAACTAATCCTCGACTGCCATCTGTGCCAAAGCATGTACCTGCTAAACGCCTCTTTTTCATTTCCTGCTTCACACCTCAAACCTGAGCATTCTTAGTCTCTCCCACGGTCAGGTTAGCCATTTTGGTGATTCCCATATGCTGCTCTTCTAGAAAGAAAAGGGTTATATAGTAAATTATTAAAAGCAACCCTGTGACAGTGATGGCCAGCACGTGCCAGCACATAAGACACAAAGTGGGAGAGAAGTTCATAAGAAACTTAGCACAAAAACGGTTGTGACAAACAAATGTGATTTTGAGTGTGTGGGCAAAAGTCGGCATGACAGCCTCCTAGTGGTGACATCCTTTAAGTGCACTTTGTCACCAAACTGGCCAGGGGTGAAGAATAAAAAGGTCTTTGATGTCAGGCACATGAGAGAAAGGTGGCACAGGCTCTGAGGTCACTCATGTCATTCAAAGCAACACCCAGTGAGCAGAGGTGGCACTCTAATATGTGATTTGAGGGGCTTAGGCACACGCTGCTTGTCAGCCCGTTTCAGTTTTCAATGAGAAACTCCTCTCAGGTGAATTACTGGTGTCTCTGGATGGCCCAAACACTGTGAATCCCGCTGCTCATCTGCACCCGACCATTGGCAATCTCGATTAATCCAGTTGAGGACTGGGGGAGCTGGGCCCTAGGCCAAGAGCGATGCCTGTAATGTGGGCACCAGCACCTAGATAGGACAAGCTTGTCTGCAGTGCGAGTCAGCCTGGATGTCATTTAGCTGCTTCAAATGTTCTGAAAGCAATGGCCAGTGTGGAGCATCCACTAAGGGGACAGGACCTTCTGTTAAATAGCCTGTCATGGTAAACTTGGACTGAAGTTTTCAGACATGGCTGGTCAAAAATGTCAAAATGCTTCAGTCTGAGCCTTCTTATTAACCTCCCAATTCACATGGACAATGTGTTTTCTTTCTGAAAGGTGCTATATAAATCTAAACTGATTAAAAGATGTTCTTTTGAGAAGCCAGCGGGCATCTCCTTTCTTTACTGTGTTGCTACCTAACCTGTGAAAGCCTCAGGGGTGAAAAATAAAGAGGCTCAAAGGCAGGAGTCAGGCGAGGCAAGTTTGCCTTTTGCCATTAGCACCTCATGCAGCGTGTTTTCCTGAAGGTCGATCTCCAGAAACACCAGTCATGTTGACAAATTAATGGTAGAGAATTAGCCGAACATTAAAATTGTATTATGCAGCACACTGGCACATAAAATGACATCAGACAGAAGGTAAATCAGTGCAAATGAGTTCTTCACGCTGGTTTGCAAGGCATCTGATTGACATCTTTGGACTGGAAACCTTCAAAGCAGTTAAAGTGATTGCGCTCCAAATAAATTTCTGAGAGGCTTTTGACTCCTCTCTGTTGGTAAGATCACTGCATCTTAATAACCTCCTAGCAGAAATGTAAACTGGGGGGCTTCTCGCAGCTTAAACAGTGATCTTAACGAGACTGGGGATGAAAGGGCCTCATATGGATTAGCGGATGATACCCTGTCCTCCTGGCGTCACGCGGCGGCATTGTGCCTTCACCTCCGACAGAAATACCCCATCGTCCCAGCACACCTCGATAGCAGCCTTACAAAGAAGTGGGGGCACAGGGGGCAGAGATGGCCCTGGGGACCCTGTGATTCTAGAACACCAGCACCAGTGGCAATACAAAAGTCAGCAGAAAAGAAAATCTGGAACACCGACAGGAGTGGACGCTTCATTTTAGAACACTAATCACCCCGAGGATTTGATTCTAGAGCACCATAAGGGGAAAAACTGAACACAAGGATACAACATAGTAAGCATTTAATTATAGAGTTCCAACATTGGAGTGAAATTAATTCTAACACCAACATCAATGGAAATTGCATTCTGGGAGAGAAGAAACAGGAGTAGAAGTTAAACTGTAGAATGGCAACAACAGTTAAAATTCAATTGTAGAATGCAGATGTCACTAAAAATGAAATCCTACAACAGGGACAGCAGCCATTATGGACTGTAATTCTAGAACACCAGAGTCACTGGGATATCACACTTTACATCACTGGTGCTGGCATCAATAAACAGCTGTATAAGTGGATTCTAGAATATGTGCATCAATAAAGACCAATGAGGAGCAAACCTGAAGAACACCAACAGGATGATGACTTCATTCTAGAAAACATAGTTTATTAGAAGTGTAGAACACCAGCACCCATGAGGATATAAATCAAGAACTCAGAAGCCTAGAATGCAAATGTCTGGAACAGATATCAATGAGGATTAAACTCGAGTACACCATCACTAGTGGGCCACTGACAACAGGGAGTATCAAATATCCCTAAAAATTAAATTCCAAATGTTAAGTAGAAGTGATGGCTTGTAGAACACATACAATGGTGGGATGTAATTGTCAGTAGTCATTTAATTCTAGAGCACAGGCAACAGCGTAAAACTGACATTAAATACCAGGGACTGTGCGGCCGTGGCTCAGCTCTCTGTGGAGCTGGCATATTCTGGTGGTGCCCAGGTTCATTTTCTGTGGGTAGTCTTTTTTTAACCCCACATAACTATAGATGTGCTGGGTGGATTGATTGTCAATTCGGAGTTAGCTGTGCGTGTGGACTGCAAGGGATCAGCGCTCTGACCCAGGGCTGTCCAGTCACTTGACATTTTGAATTAGACTGGGGTCTGAGAATGTCATGTTGTGCAAATATCAAGAACACATAGAGTAAGTTCTGGATCACAAACAGTACAATTCTAGAACAAGAAAAACTGCGAAGTGTTAACTCTAGAACACAGCAATTATAGAAACACCAATAACAATCCAGAATGGCACAGGGGTTAGTGCTTCTGCCCAATGACTCCAGTAGCCTTGGTTCAAATCTTACCTCCAGTCTCCCTGTGTTGGAGTGCAAACCCCCAGGTATTTCAGACTTCCACCCACATCCACAAAGCCACAGTGGACTGGTAGTAAGTCAGAGTTGTGCCCAATGCTGCCAAAATAGGCTCCAGCTCCCCACAGTCCTGAACTGGATTAAACAATCTGAAAAGGTTATGTAAAGATCATCTGGCGTTTAATTGTAGAATGTCTTTGGGAACACAAATGTCATGAAATTTGAATGAATAAAACAAAGACAACAGTGGGAGATTAACTGCACAACTGGTTATGGAGAATAAGTAGAAACTGAATTCTAAAGCATAGAAATCTGGGAGGATTTAAAGTGAGAAGACCAACTTCAGCAGAGACCCGATTCTACAGAGGTGCCATCATTGGAAATGTAATCCTAGAACACAGCTGTCAATAATGAATTAGGTTCTTGAACATAGATCAGTGGGCGGCACGGTGGCGCTGCTGTCTCGCAGTTAGGAGACCTGGGTTCGCTTCCCGGGTCCTCCCTGTGTGGAGTTTGCATGTTCTCCCCGTGTCTGCGTGGGTTTCCTCTGGGCACTCCGGTTTCCTCTCACGGTCCAAAGACATGCAGGTTAGGTGGATTGGCGATTCTAAATTGGCCCTCGTGTGTGCTTGGTGTGTCGGTGTGTTTGTGTGTGTCCTGCGGTGGGTTGCCACCCTGCCCAGGATTGGTTCCTGCCTTGTGCCCTGTGTTGGCTGAGATTGGCTCCAGCAGACCCCCGTGACCCTGTGTTTGGATTCAGCAGGTTGGAAAATGAATGGATGGATGGACAAAGATCAGTGGAGGTTTAACAGTAGAATACAGGTGTTATAGGGAATTCAATTCTAAAATACAAACATTAGTGGGAAGTTAACTCAGAGCACAAATATCAATGGAGATATTGTCCCAGAATTCAAGCGTTTTGTAAGGTATCTTGAGAACACGCAGCCATGGATAACAATAGTCACAAATAATGTAGTTTCCAAATATAAATGCCAGCGAAGAACATACCTGACATTTACAATTCAGTACAACTGCATTTCTAGAACATAAAACCGGAGTGGGATTACAGGCCCAGAGCAGAAAGATCAGAATTAGGTGGGGACTTGATTTTAAAACACACAGGTCTGAACGTGGAATTTCTGAAAAGAAACCTACAACAGTGCAGTTCCAGAAATCAAATGACAATCAGAAAGTGGAGACATCTTCTTAAAGCAGTTTGACAAACTATGCAAACTCATCTGCAGAACTCAACTTTGGTACACACACCTCACAGGACATACGGAAGCGGCTTTAGGAAATGCTGCTCTACAGCACAATAACGAGAACAAAGCTCTGAATAACAAATTACAGTGACAGAGAAGACACCAGATGCAAGTGTTAGAGAAAGCCAGCCAGGTGTAGAACACACCTCTGTGACAGCACAGTTCCAGATTGCAACCACAATAGAAATACACGTCTAGAAAACAAACAAAGAGTGTGCAGAACAGAAGAGGAGAGTGGGAAGGCAGATCTGGAAAACAAAATGAAGTAGAATTCTAGGAGTCAGCGGGAACAGAGTTCAGGTGGAGATGGACAGAAAGTCTGATAACACAAATCTCCGAGACATGAGCACAAAATAAATACGTGGTGAGTCAGCTCTCTGGAACGTAGGCATCGAATGAATACAAACGTCACGGGAAACAGTCATGGCATGGGGTGTAAAAGTGTGAGATCACAGTGTTGTCAGGCGCAGATGTGAACTTGTAACTTGGATGGTGAATGCAGCTCTGGAATGCTAATCTACTATATAACACTCTAGAACCCACACTTCAGGAGGACACTAGAACTCTGGGACAGAAGAGAAGACGGTCCTTAGTTGGTGCACACCCAGTTCAAATACAGGCCTCCATTCAGCTTGTGCCCACTGCTCCAGCGTTCACCTTTTGCGCCGCACTGACTCGATTTGTCTGGTTCCGGTTTTTAGAACCTGTTGCAACAAAGTAATAAAAATCCTAATCAGAAATGATTTTCTTTCTTCATGTGGAGAATGCCAGGCTGAGCCCATGCTGAGACACTAATCACCGGCCTATTCGGGTGAATAGAGAAAGCACACAAAGAATGGGAGGAATTGGGGAGGGGCCTCAGGGGCTGGGGGTGTGGGGGTGGCAGGATAAATGTGGATATACACTTTTTTTGCAACAATACCTAACTGAGCCTTTCAGGAGAGGATAAGTGATGGACAAAAGCACAACGGAAATTGGAGTAACTTTTGGAAGGCTGACGGCCGCTGTCAATGAGGAGCGCTGCAAGTGGAGACGCGGGGCTTCTGGGAGGCCGCCGCCATTGTTGGAGCAGAAATGGGACATCTGTGTGTGTGCTGTGCTCCCAATCTCAGTGACGTCTCTGCCTCTCACTTAAGGTGATGCCTTTTGGAAACTCGCCCCTCGTGCTGGTTGGGCACTCACAGTCAGTGTAGACGTCTTGATTTTGATGCTCCCATTTGCCCCCTTCTCTCTGTGATGCCGTTCCTGCAGTATGTCCACCACATCCCAAAGTTCTCTCCTTGTTTCTCATTTTCTGATCATCATCAGAGAAGTTGTGCTCACGTTACCCTCACTAAGGTACGATTATCTCAATTGGTGGACTAGCATGTCAGTACAAATATGTCAGCTAGGCAGAAAGATCAAGGTGTAAGCTTTAGATGCCTGTCATTACTTGCCATGGTTCTCATTCCTCACAGCCCTGACCGCTTTATGGCTTGCAGTTTTGCTGTGTCAGTTTTACTATGAGGACACCTGTGCACCCCACCAGTTCTGTTTAATGTCAGTAATTTAACTTGGGTAGCCAACAGTAATTCTAAAATGGATGAGCACTGTGCCCACACTGCCCTTCCTTCTGTGTATTTTACTAGCTTTCTTGAAATGTCTTTGCTCAACAGCAGAAATGATGACAAACGCACCCGATACCCACAGAGTGTAGTGCCATCTCATTTTGGAGTAATCTTCACCAGTGCCTGTGCCCAGGTGTTAAGCCCCATAGGTAATAATCAATAACATTAGACTTGATAGTCTGTTTGGTGATGACCAGCCTTGGGCTGGGGAGGAGGTGGTAGGGGGGCAGCAAGATCTACTATCCAAAGCCAAACTGACTCCAGTGTGACACCTCTCTCCATCACCATTCGCACACCCGTTAAGACCACCTTCAGTAATCACCAGCAAGACGCTGCACTCCTCCATCCTCCACGTGTCTGTTACCACCACCGTTTGAGGTCACTGGCCATCACCACTCTGGCTCATTCTCCATCACATTCTTTACCGCCGATAGTGGTCACCGTCCTCTATCCTCCTTACTGCTCTTAAGGCCGCTCAGGGCCAGCACCGAGATGTCACTCTCTGTTTTCTCTCCCGTCACAAATGACGTCAATGGTGACCTGCCAATCATTACCACTCCTCCTATGTCTTTTGTCACTGCAGTTTGGTATCTGATCCACAACTCTCTGTACTCCTGTTAGGACCCCCCTTTGGTGGACGCTCTTTAGAGCTCCTTATTGATCACCAATGTTTCAATCACCCTCCTTGCACCTGTTCTCATTATTCTCAGAGGTCATTAGTGAGATGTCCTCCTGCATAACCCAATTTACTGCCATTCGGCCTGCCCTCAATGATGACCACCGAAATGCTACTCTGCACCCTCTTTTTTCATGGTCACGGATGAGCTGCAACTTTTCACTTTCCTTTTTTTTTGACCACCCTTAGTGTTGACCAGTAACTAAGTACTCTATTTTTCCTTTTTTTTGAGACTGCCCTTAATTGTCACCGGTGTGTTGGCCTTTTTCCCTTTCCTTTTCCAAGGTCACCTATAATATGGTACTGTTCCTTTTTATAACAATCCGTAATGGTCACTAGTGAGACAGTCCATCTTCCACTGGCTTTCTTTAAGACCCTCAGTAAAATGGCCTCTTCATTATGTTTACCATTAATGTTAGAGGTCACTGATGAGGTGGCACTCACCACTTTTTCATTAATGACCACCCTAAATGGCCTGCCACTGTCCACCATCCTCCTCCTCGTATCCTTCATGACCATTCTTACACATATGGCCACCCCTTGCCAGCACTTTCTACTCGCCACTTGACCAGACACTTCCGCAAGTCTAATGCGCCCATGCCTGATCAGTAAACGCCCTATTGGCACCTACTTTTGCAAAGTCCACCTTTCCCTTCCCTTCTGACCCGGCATTTTCCCACAGATGATGGGTTTTACCTAGGCATTGGGCAACGAGAAGCACCCCTCTTGGTTATCCAGTAGATAAGTTGAGGGCCCAGCCTCAGCAAGGCCCCCCAGCTCTCTGCTAAACCCTCGCTGTTCCCATTGACCAGCGCCAGGTTCAACAAACACTTGCCAGCATAAAGCAAGAGATAGATCATTTTTTTTTTTAACAATAGAAAAAATTAGCATGCGCCCCGGCCCCCTTCACCCGCGTAAAGCCCTAGATGTCGTATATGGCTTCTTTTCCATAGAAACCATAAGCATAAACATTGCAAGTAAACTTGCTTGTTTCTATTGGGTCAAAATTGGTGCACTTAGGTTGAGTGGATCATTGCAGGGGACGCAGTGGAGTCGGGAAGAATGGCTTGTATAATAAGCTTAAACAGAACCTTTTGTGAGGTCTCGTATTCTCAGGCCTGAAAATTAGGCCTCTCTCTCTCTCTCTCTCTCTGTGTCTCTGCCCCTCTCCCTCTCCCTCTCGCTCTTTTTTTCTAACTACCCGGTGAAGTGGTTCATTACCGCAGATCCACTCTCCAAGCTCTGGACTGGCCATTCCCACTCGTCAGAATCTGCAACTTCCTTAGAAAGGAAGACGGAAAACACGGCACACAAAAGTCTCCTTAGCACTTCCTCCGCGAAATTAGCAGCTTTCTAAAAGGTACAACTCCAATTACCTCACATTGTGGGGACGCGCACAAACCCAACAATGAGCCCTGCCTCGCAAGTGACATTCCGCATTTCCAGAGTTACTTCCCTAATTAAGAATGAAGAAGCTCTTCTCTGTTGAGTGCATCTATTTACGGTGGTCCAACGAGCTTTATCCTCGAGGCTCTCTTCCTAAAGACCAGTGTTAAAAAACAGAAGTGCTCTTTTGGTCGCGCTGTCTATGGTGAGGCTCCACATTCCGAGCTGCTACACCCCTACATGATAAAGAAAGGGGGTCGGCCCATTGTGCCATTGTTCACACTTCAGAATTCATCCCGGACAATGCCAGCCTTGGCCCGAGCAGACTCTGGGAACAACAGCAGACAAAAGACAGACATTCTTGGGAGATCTAATGATGGACAAGAAGAAAAATATTTATTGCCTTTGACAGTCTCACAAGGAGCAAAAATCCTTATCCTGGCTAAAGTTTCTTCAGCTCTAGGAGGGAGGGCTGCTTGCTCCGAGCGAAAACAGCCGAGGCCCTTTGTGGTGAGGTTGGGCTAAAGGTCTAAACTGTGAAATTCAAGAATAACTTCATTAAGGTCCAAGAATGGCTCGACTTCGCTGTAGGTAAAGGTGTGGAGGCTGGAAGACGGCGGGGCCGCACCCAAGTGACCCAGCCCCTCGGGGGTTTTGCACTGATCCTCTGGTTCAGCCAGAAGTCGCCAAGTCAGGTGAATGGGGCCAGAGTGCCACAAAGAAACACACAAAAAAATAACACAACTGGGAGAAAATCAAAAACGCCTAAGAGTGCAAAGAGTCAAAGACTCTGAGGCTCGTCGAAATAGAAAGGTAGCAAGGACAAGGAGCAAAAAATGTAAATACAGACTGGTGGAAACAAAAGTGTTTAGAAATGACAAAAGTGTACACAAACAGACAGACGAGGAAAAAAGAGATCTGCACGGACGTGACGGAAAATACACAAGGAGACATGCAAATGAGGGAGCAAAACAGTTAAACAGAGCATTATTATGAAAGTGTGTAAACAAATCGGGAGAACGGCAAACGCATAAAAAGACACAGAAAGAAAGAAAGAAGGCATCAAGAAACTGATAAAGAGAAAGTGAATAAACCTAAGAAATATGAATACTTGTGAAAAGTACAAGAGTGCAGGAAAATGTAAATATGTCAACACTAAAGCACAGGAGAGGGGGGTGAGGGATCACTGAATATGTAAGAAAAAGAAGAAAAGGTGAACAAACAAGTGTGCGGGGAAACGTAAATACTGTACGACAGGAGAAGGCAGAAAAGGAATGAATCTGTATATACAGCATGTAAGAAAGAAAAAAAAACACGAACAAAGCCATAAATGTAAAAGCTTAATGCACACAGTCAAAAAAGGTGATCACACAAATATGTTTGCACATACTACACAAAAGCACAGTAAAACAAGCATGTAAGTAAAATACACACTTGAGGAAGAGACAAAAATACAAGGTGATGGCTTAGGAGAACTATAGAAGTGCAGAGGAAAAGAGAAATATGTTGGCATAGGTTACAGCAAAAGAAACAAATGAAAGAATCTGGAAATGTGCGAGAAAAATAAGAAAACATTTTCTAAAAAGAAGAAAAAACATGTAAATACTTATAAGGCAAGAAAGAAGTAAAAATTTCAACACAAATATGACCTCTGCCAAATAAACAAGGCATCAGAAAATAAACAGTGAAAAAGTACACAAGTGAAGAAACAAGCGAACAAAGAAGCAAAAATACAAAGGTGTGCAAACAAATAAAGCAGTCAAGAATACTGAAAACTGTCAAAATGTCAACACAATTACACAAAAAGACAGACAGGGAATGAAGAGCTCTTTAAGAAAATAAGGAAAAGCCCACAAGAGTACAAGCAAATAAAGAAGCCCAGAATATAAATACTTATCGAACAAACAATGATCTGAAAAAAGAAAACTGTAAATATGTCAATGTGAACTACACAAATACACAAACAAATAAAAAAGAAAAACACGGCACTTGCAAATACTGTATGTGAAGAAAGAATATACAGATGAACAAAGAAACCAACACAGACAACGCTAATATGGAAGGATACAAAAACCAGTAAAAATCAGTAAAAGCCAAAAACTAAATATGTCAGCATAAACTGCACAAAGAGCAGAGGAATCGGGAAATGTGGAAAATAAATACACATGCGAAGAAGTAAATAAACAAGCACAAAGTGTGAATACGGTGAAGTCAAGAACGCTGAACACTGTGTGTGTGTCACTGCAAAAACACAAAATGACAAACAAACAAAGAAAGGTGCATCAAGTATGTAAAGAAAAATACAAATCTTACAAGAGATGACAGAAATACGCAGGTTAGCAAACGGGAGCAAAGAAAAGTGTGAATCTATGTACAGAAACACATTAGGAAGAAATGGAACTGTAAACAGATTTTAAAAAATACAAACATAAATAAAAGACATTGAAAAGGGGAAAATGATTAAAGAAAAGATCAGTTAGGAAGGTGAAAATACATAAAAATAAAAGACAGAAATAATGAAAGTCTTAATATGTAAATGACAAATACATTAGAATTCAAATAAATGAACAAAAGAAAATAAAACAATGCAAATAAATAAAAAAATATACAAGCAAGCACACAAAGCTACCACACCAGAGTCGTACACATTTCAGGACGGTATGAGCCGATGTCGTATTAAGAGAAATCACACAAATGTACGGTACAAGCAAGCAAAACCGAGCCGGCAGCATGAAAATTGTAAAGCTGAAATGAAGAAAGAGAAAAATATGAACACATAAAGAATGAGCAGACAGCCATTCAGGTGAAGAGAAAATGGGAAAGCAGACAAGGTCCGTGCAACAGTAGATGTAACCGTCAAGTGATCAGAGTATAAGCACACAAGGGTGCAAGTAAAAAGGACACACAAAACACAGGAAAACAGCCAGATGGAAAAAGAAACACAGAAAAACACAAAGAGGCAGACCAGCAGAAACACCAGTGAATGAATATTCAGGTGTGTCGGTATGGAAAGAGAAAACACAGAACAAGCAAAAAAGGTGACAATCAAATCCACAAGTGTACAAATAAACTGAGCCGGCAGCGTGACAGCAGCAAATTAGCAAGAAGAAGTCAACTGACGGTAGCAGAATAAAAACCACACAAATAAACAGACAATCCAACCGCCTCCATTGATTTACTGAATCTGCTGAACTGCAGAAAGCTGAGGCCTATTCTGGCGGCATCTGACACAAGGGAGGACCAGCTCTGGATGGGACTCTGCTCATCACTGGACACTGCAATAGCAAACACCAAAAGTACGCGAGTACACAAGAGGTTAAAAATGACCAAGTTCAAGGAGATTTCAAAACCAAATTTATGAACAAGTAACAGCCAAGACACAGACAAGTTGTTAAACAATAAGCAGTCAGTTAGACGGGAAATAAAAAGAAAGAGGGGCATTCAAACAGTCAACATGCAAAAAGTGCACAAAAATCACACAATACACTGTATAAAGAAAAAAGCATGAGCACGCACGGCACAGTCTGACAGACTGAGAATAACAGACCAACAGTAATGAAGAAATGAGGAAAAAAATTAAGAAAATCAAAGAGATCTAAATTTCTAAGGACATCTGCATGCGAGTAGCCAAATGCCAGATGGAAACATAAGAAATATTGGAGAATAAATGAGGAAATGATAAAACAACAACAAAACAAAAAAGGAGTACAAGTGAAACAATAAAAATGACAAGGAGCCAAATGAATGGAAACATCAGAAGAATCTAATTTTGTGTAGCAGTAATTAAATCGATTAGATCACCAACAAGAACACAAAGGGTCATAAGCAAACACACCACTGAGGCCGTACATCAATAATATCATATCATAAAATGAATATCTGGATAAGCCAGTAGGGCGGCACATTCACACCAGACCAGAAAGAACACCTGAGTTACTTTCATCTGGAGATATTCAAAATTGTTGATGTTGTCTTCCTCCTGCCATTAGGCCCCCTAGACTCTTTGGGAGCTGAGCTCTGAAGCCCCTTACCTGACTGTCACTAATTTGACTCTTGAGGTCCTCTGCAGCCTGGATTGTTTTTTGTTTTAAGATTGAATCCTAAAACGTTTCTCAAAGAATGTATTTTATAGAGACAGAAGACAAATCCACTCCTCATTACACGGATAAGGTGCAACAACTGGAGACTAGAAGACATTTGACCATCGCTCACGCCCTGTGCCTTCTTTTATTATCTTCATAACTATTTTAAATTTAATTGCTACCAGAAAGCACAAGGTTTCCCAAATACATTTGTGTTTTTACTTATGTAGCACATGCTTTTGTCCAAAGGGACTTACAAATCATAAGAGCATGAAGATAATATGTGAGCAACCGTGCATGTGTGGCCTAAGACCTAATGCTCACAACATTCTCTTGGCATTTGCTTATTCACAAGTACAGCAAGGTTCTGGTAAAACGCACCGAGAAAATGATCCGTCAAAACACCCAGCTGTGAGGAGCGACCTGCTGTCTGCAATGGTGTGCAGTTCTCGTGTATTCATCACTGGGCATCTGGCAATTCAGAACAGCGGCCAGTATTATCTTGATTTTTCAAAGTAAACCCCTCTTTAAAAATGACAGTCAGTCCTTTAGCAGGTAAGCTGACAAACTGGAAGAGCGACAGTAATGTGCCCGGGAGAGGTCAGCCATTCAGTGTGGATGAACAGGCCTCAGTGCTCAGATTTAGTCAAGGACTCGCTGTACCAGTTTCTTTAGCATTGCAACATGACAGACAACCAGAGGCACAACTGTGACACGGCTTGTACAGTCGTCTAGGGCTTGGAAACCCAATTTGTCCAAAACCACACTTTCACACGTCCAACATTATTCTTTAAAATTAAAATGTGAAATATTATCGTGTTTGTAAGATTTGAAATGCTACTACAGTTTCACAGAAAGAAACTGCTTTTTCAGAGAGATGACAGCAAGAGTCAAAAGTCAGGAGTGGTAAAGCAAGGAACTTGAAATGGGCTTACAGTGAAAAGACAAAAAGCACAGCCATTAACAAAAATGCAGTGTGTCCAGAGTGTGTTGTGATGTGCTCTCGGGAGCAAGAACTTAATATGTCATATAACACAAGACGACGCGTCATGTGCTTAACACTTTTCTGTCATGTGTCCACGTTAAACATGACAAAGCTGCTCCACTTCACTCGAGTCAACACTGCTCTACATGAATCTGTGAAACTAAATGGAAAAACAAAATCAAATGGAAAACTAGCAATTTAGACTTTAATATTAAGAAATACTTGAGGACAAAAAATACACATTAAGCTTATAACAATATTGTGAAAAATATCTATTATACAGTGCCTTTTTCATCTATCAATCTTTTATTCCTTTTCATCTATGTCTGTTTATCAGTCTGTTTACTATACGATACCTTTCCTATCTATCGTAGTGTAATGTTACAACCTAAATCATATACCACACACCAGAATTGCAAACAGAATATTAAAATAAGACAAATAAAAAGTATTATTAATCTTAATATAAGGAATATTTCAAAACTATAAATGGGAATTTAGAATGTTATTAAATATCATTATATATATCCAACATACAACGAAAAAACAATATTTCCATAAATGCATGAATGCAATAAAATATGTATCAAGAAAATATTTAATTTAATAAAACTATTTAACATGAAAGCAAATTAATAGTGATTAATATAACAAAAAAATTGTTAGATGTAAATAGGTGTCAAATACAAACTGTAATAATCAGACTGTTGCAACACATCACAAAAAGGTTGAGTAATGAAGAAGAAAAGCCATACTGTAAAACTGCTAACAAATATTCACATTTAAGGAAATACTGAAGTTATAAAATAATCAAAACAATTTTAAAATTTCCGGAAATTAAACAAGAAGATTTTGACAAATAATGGTAATAGCGATTGAACAAGAGTTTTTTTTTCAGTCTGACTTATCACTGTATTATTATTATGATTATTAAATAATAACTAGCAGTAAACGTAGAAATGAGGTGCTTGAACCAAACAATTTCCAAAATGCTGAAAGAAAACAGCCATGATGAGAAAAAAGAAAGAAAGAAAGAAAGCACGCATTCCCCCTTGCGCGTTGTTAGCGGAGAGGCGCGGCCCGTTCTCACTTGTTGAGACAGACTGTCACTAAATGCAACAGCAGTTAAACTTAATCGGTTATTCGGAGGCTTTGGCGTGTTGATTTTTTTTTTTTTTGTCCAGCAGAAAACGGTAATTTCGTAATATACATATTAAATATAGTTTACTGATTATTGTTACAGGTTTTGAATTAGGCAAATAAACGAGTAACTGAATTACGTACATGCAAATAAAGCAAAGTAAAAATCTTAAGTAATTTCGAGTCTACTCGCTTCTTTTCGGTATACTAAATGCCTGTGGAATTTCGGAATGCTCTGAAACCAAATATTCCACTCAAGTCAAATTTTGAACCAACAAAGAGAATAAAAGCAAACAACGAGGCTGCCTGATTGCCTGACCTAAGAAGTGAAATTAAAAGTTAATGACCGCGCGCCGCCATCCGCACAGAACAAAGTCCGACGCGCAGCTTCGGCTCGGGTCAGTCAAATAAATGAAGGTAAGTCAGACCTTTTTTTAACAGTACCCGACTAAAACCCCCCCATCGCCCCAATTGCAGCCTTAATTTGCAGTCCGCCTTCTTTATTTTCCTTGGTCTGTTATATAACTGAAAGGATACAGATAAACGCATATGTTCCCTACTAGAAAAGTAATCGGTTTAGAGAGGCGAATTTTTTAAAAGAAAAGGTGAGCTTCCCGTGAGCAGCAGCCCCGCAGAAGGCGCATCTATGGGACAGGCGGGGCGGCCGCGAGCCTTCATTTGACACAGTGCTCCTTTTGTTAGCTGCTTTCCTGCAAAATTCATATGGTGCACTCCTTCAATTATTTCTCATTACCTGAGCTCCATTTATGCATATAAAATTTTCAGAGTTATGAATCAGGCGGCTCCGCAGGAATTAGGCACATTTTATGCTCTGCTTTGCAGAGATAGGCTGATTCAATTTTAAGCCATCAGCAGAAGAGTTCTCCTTGCAACTCGACACCAGTTCATCTTCCATTCCCAGTCCGCTTTACTCCCACGTTCAATCAACTGGAATAACGCAGGAATGAAAATGAAAAAAAGAAAACGGCGTTTCAGCAATAAAATACGACAGTCATGCATATTAGTAGCAGCTCAATTATACACGGCAGTGGCGGTGTCTTTAAAACTGGATGGAGATCTGAAATTGGCACTACAGATCAATAATGTATGAAGGGATTTGTTATTAAAGCGTTAAATGTATTAAAAGATAGGTTTCTGTTAAAAATATTTAAATATGTACTTAAATATTTATAGGAAATTACATTGAAAAGTACAGTATTACATTTCTGCAGAATACGTATGCAAAAAACATCAAGTAGTTTTCCTTTAAATGAACAACAAATGCAAATGTAAGTAGTAATATGTTTTATTGCAACGCAAACCCGTTATGATGACAAATGTATGCTCTGTTTTTAAAATGAAAAGAGCACATTCTAAGGAAGCAATCGTATTACGTAAACTTGCATTAAACCACATATTTAAGTGTACAGTTATATGTATATATATTCCACAAGCTGGACAGGGATTTTGAAAGTATATTACTTCAAAATCATGTCACTTCTTGAAAATTTCAAAACGAAACCTGTTTTGTATGCGGGTGCTTTTTGACGTCTGTGTAAATTTGGACGCACACGGCATTTCTCCCATCTTTAATATAGCTTTGGCTATGTAAATACGATAAAGATCTGATGCATGGCTGGACGATTAATGCAGTGCTCCTCACTCCCCACTTTCACTCGTATGGAGTGATTGGCTTGCAGATCGATACGATGTGTTAAGTCGGGTCTGAAGTGCCAAGGCTGCGGCGCCACGTCGTGCCGCTCCGCTCCCTCTGCCTGTCCCTGTGCCTGCGCTGCCCGCTCCGCCGCCACGCTCGGTCCCTTCTTTTTTTGTTCTTCGTGTTCCCTACTTGCTGGCGCCGATAATCTGATTTGTTGAAAGCTCCTAATCTATTGCAGTTAGTTGCTGACAGATACCACATTAGAACAGGCAGTTAAATTTTCCTCCTGAGTGCATTCTAACAAAACAAAAAGGCGTCAGTGTGAAGGGGCTGCCACACTCCCGCACCACACCGCAGCGCACCTCCGCAGCTCGGGCGGGAGATTGTGCTTCTCCCGGCAGCCTTTTTAAATAAATGACCACAGTCCGAGCAACAGTGGGATTGGCAAGGGGAGAGGTTCCGGTCAAGTGGTGTCTTCCTTGGTCTCCTTTGCACCTGGACGCTTGTACGATGTGCGCACACCCGTACTTGTTTTATTTTCATCGACGTTCCGACCGCGTTGTGCACTTGGATTAAGAGTCACTAGTGGGAAGGGAATAGTGAGGCATTCTGAGTCGGAAGACAAAGTAAAATGCATTTGCGACTGGTCATAACAACATTCCACTAATAAATCATCATCATTATACTAAATAGAAGCAGTAGAATACATTATCAATGAGCATATTCAGCTAATAGAACATTGTAAAATCTGTTGCAAAAACTGTAAAAACCAAGACATCAAGTACTACTTACATCCATCCACCTATTCATTCCTCTGTTTCCGAACCCACTTAACCTAACTGTGGGTTGGATGGATGCGTGAGCCTTTCTCGACATGATCCGACCCTGGACTAGGCGCATTCACGATAGGCACGTTAGTTAACACGGGACGAGTCAACTTACAGTAATAAAATCAGCAGATGCCGTTACATTAGTATTAATTCAACTAACGTAAAACAAATACGGCGAAAATGTTTTAGTCAGTAATAGCATGAACTTAAGCAACAAGAGCACTCACAGCCCTGTAAGAATAGCACACCGAACAACGAATTTCAGTGTTTTATCTCGGCGAGGGCTGAGTCCTGCTTGGCACCTAATGCGGGCGGAATAGGCCACATCTCCCAGACTCGGCACTGGAAGAAACGGGTCAGATGAATTATGAAGAACGAGCGAAAATAACGAACGTTAGTTTGTTAAAATAACACAAGCCGCAACTAAATATGATAACGAAAGGCAGCCATGATGCTAAAAGATAGGACATTTTCTGGCCATATAAATAATATAAAGTTATTTTTTTGTGGTGAAATACTGGAGCCTTCTAGTAATTAAATATTTAAATGAAATATATTGTATGTAAATATTGGCGAAAAACCTAAAAAAAAAAAATTTGAATTGCTTTCTGCCTTGCAAAACTAAACTGAAATAATGGAAGGATGGATCAAAAATAACATCTTACATTTATAGAATAAATGCACGATAATACATAATAAACCACCAATTATAAAATATTGCTATTGGCTGTTAATTTAAATAAAACTAACGAAAAAATAATACAATTAATGCTAATCTTATTAATCTGGCAATTTAATCAGTCATAAAAACATATTAAATGGTGGCAATTAAAATAACTAATTACAGTGCTAACATAGCATTCTACCAATAACACTCTTCCCTTTTTACTATACATAAAATATCATTTCACTGTGTAATATTTCTGTATGTTTTATCAATAGCACATGATAGTGTTATTGGTAGCAAGTTATATTAGCATTATAATAATCACAAATGCTGCTGCCCAGTTTGATTCATTCATTATTGTAAGTTTGCTAAATATTTGAATAATAAAGTATGCTTAATAGTCTGTAGTAACAATGAACAATGCCTTAAAGTGCAGTGGCGGCAGCCGCTGCTGCTGCTTTTATGCGTAATGAAGATGAATGACCAATCAGACCTGCTACCTGCCTATCATCATCACCATCATGAAAGAGGAAGGTGCTAGCTATGTAGCTGCCTCTGCTGGGGTGCCTTTCTTCTGCCCGCTGCTTTATGATGAGTGTCCTCATAGAGTGTTGATGGGTGGGAGTGTGTGTTTGGCAGGGGTGGCCTTTTCCTTAAATGCAATGACAATGACTGTTATCTGGACTTATAGTGGAAGTGCTCTGGGCAGTTGATCCTTGTAGAGTGCCAGTGAAGTGATCACATCCTCAAATGAAGATCATTGTATTTAATCATCCATTAAAGTAATTGCTGTTGAGGGTAGGGTTGCTGGAAGCTTCTCTTCTGAGGGGAACTTTTTCCTGTGATTTTCACTTCATCATCCTTTACTGGTACCTACTGGACAGCGAGTGTCACTTTCAGGCATGCTGATTGTGATTCATGCAGCCACAAGAAGTCTAAGGCACAGATTAGTACATCGTAGTGGTGGTGAGGTGGGGGAAGTGAACCTTGCTATTGTGATTTTTCTGTGTTATTTTTAGGGAAAAAGGTTAAATGAATGTCACTTAACTGACTGTCCACTGGGGAAACAGAGAGAGGCAGTGAGAAAAAAAGGAGGTGAAATCCTTATGCAATGTGCCATACAGTTAGTTTTGTTTAAAATCACATTAGGCCTAAGGGCTTTATACAGTATGCAAATGAGGGAGCCGTGTAATGTAAATTGTATGTTAATATAGTTGCTGTGTCATTTTAAATTATAACTTCCTGTTTGTTACACTATGTCAATGGAGTCTGACTGCTTAGGATCGAGCTGTGGCGTCCAAAGTGAAACACAAGGAGAGGCGAGAGAGGTAAATGGATTTATTTAGGCTCAGCATCCTCCTCTCATCAGCTATTCAACATCTGCTTGTCGTACAGAGATGGGGCAAACAGGGGAATCGCACACTTTCACTTCTGATACAAATCAGGCTTGCTAGATACTAATCTTGGTTTTCCTGGCGGCACCAGATGCGCTATACAAGTCGGCACGCTGGTAGGCTCACTTAATTGTCCATGCAGTTTGCACTCTGATGCTTCTGTGACAATTATATTGGAAGCCAGGCTTCCATTAGTGCAAGGCAGGGATTTCTGTGTGATAAATGGCTGGTATGAAAAAGAGGGGCACTCGCGCACACACACCAATACACATAGAGATAGATACACTGTACATAATATAAATAAACACATGGACACACACCTTCCTATCCAGACACACACGCAGACAAGTGCTAGAACTCCATTTCCACAACTCAGCAATGCTTCTAATTCCATTGATTGTAATTCCAGGCTTCCTTCTTAATCTCCCTGTAAGCAGCTTTGCACCTTCAGTGAAAGCGCGGACGGAGTCACACTACTGTGAATGAGGAGCAGGCCTGTGGCTGCTGTTATCTGGCCCAGTGAGCGAGCTGCAGCTGCCATGGTGGCGGGCAGACCCCTGAACTGGGAAGCCCACACTTAGCAGACTTTTGCAGCTGCTGAGCTGCTATCCAGCAAATGTACTCAAGTGGATCTGCAGTGACAGTATCTGTACTGCCTCCTTGATGAGTGCTTCTACAAGCTCCTAAATAAAAGTGAGTTTTGGACCTAACCAGAGCTCACTTATGCCGCTAATTTTTCTTATAGTTCAACAAATGAATAATTCTAATTTAGACACATGATGCCTGAATGCCACCAAACTGATTATGGATATATTTATTTTAATGATACCCCAAATTTGTGAAAACATTTCATTTGAATATTTTGGAGATTATGCAGGACTGCCAATCATTATTTACTATGAATAGCCACGCATACATTTGACTGCCTATTCTATGCACATTTCCTCCTGACAGGATACACTTCAGCAGCCCACAACTGGGTACTACAAGGGGTGGTGTCACAAAATGAAAGGCAAAATTGAGTGGACACCATGACGTTGACATATTTCAACCCGAGTCCCTCAGGTCTGACAGTCCTGCAGTTTTCTCTGCCATGTTTCCAATTCAACCAAATGTTAGTGTTATCTTTACAGCACAAGCCTGATCCTGTCATATTTCAGACCTGCTCATGCTCCATATTCTCTTCCTGGAGTCTGATCCTGTTAAATCCCAGTACTATGTTGTGTTACCTCTTCCTTGGAGTTGGGTAACATGTATGCTGTAGTATTAACGTCTTGACATCTGATCAGCTCAGACTCCAGTACACTGTAGCTGCAGCCCTTGAAGTCTGATCCTGTTAAGTCTAGCAGATTTATCTCCTAGGATTTTGACACATCTTTATTGCCTGGGGGCCTGATTTCATTCTTGGAATTTGATGCTATCAACTTTTGTCGTTGACACATTTATTTCTTTTCAGACTCAGTCACCTAGGCCTCATCACATTAGAAAGTTTGCCATAGTGGCTAAGACATTATACTTTCAAGCACTAAAATTACTAATTCAGACTCCATGTCCAACTCACATTGTGATCCTAAGCAGGTCATGTAGTCCGCCTGTGCTTTAATTGATTAAAAAAAATAATAATGCATGGAAATGATAGTAATGTATCCTGATCTTGTACGTTATGTTAGAATAAGTTGTCAACTAAATGCACACCAATAACAGAGAACACTATTCTGCACTATTCCCAGTATGGAGGCTGATCCTGCCACATTACAGAATTCTACAGTGTTAGATTTGAAGTCTGTTGTAATGTCATGTTAATGCCTTAAAACCTTACTGTTAGTACAATCTTCTTTGTTTACAGTGCCTTGCAACTTTATACTCATTGCTCTTTGCATATTGGAGATAAGTATGTTGTAGGATCACCTCCTCGGAACTTGAGCTGGTGTGATCTCAGTATCTTTGGCATCTGATTGTTCAGGATTTAATGACAGAATTAGATGATAAAGTCAAACATTATTTGCTTTTGGAGACCGATCCTGTTAGATGGTAGTCATCCTGTCATATCTTTTGAGTTTGCTGTTATAGGCCTCTTCACACACGTAAGCATCTTAAAGCCTTCTACTTTCATAACTCGATCCTGTCAGTTCTTAGTTGTTTGAAACTTTACATTTACTAGTCTAATGCTGCAGGGCTAACTTCTTTAAGATCTGCCTCAGGGTTCTATCTAGTGACATTTCAGTATATTTTGTGCATTTCTTTCGCATGTGAATGTGTCAGATCTAATTATCCTGCAGAGCTACATTGTAGAGTCTATTCTTGACTGTATCAGTCTGTTATTAGAGGCTGATCATGTCAGATGTTAAAATACTGAGGTCTTAACACCTTGGAATGTGCTGCTGGTGTTGTATAGCTGTATCTCCTTGGCGCATCATACTACCACAACTACCACTTCTTAGCTGCATTAAACTTCACTTTGATTATTCTCACCCTTCAGATCTTAGATTTCTTGGGTGTCGCCTCCCTAAAATCTCATCCTGTGTGATCTCAGTATAATGCAATTCACCACTTTGCTATTTGATCCTGTACAGCCCAATTCTGTTTGATGATAGTATTTTGCATCAGATGATATTTGGAGACTGGTCCTGCTTACAGGTTTTCCCTATTTGATATGTGCTACTGACTGTTGCTGTCTTGCAACACTATCTCCTTGTGATCTCCTCATGATCTTGTCACTTTTCTGTCCCTTGAAATGTTGCACTTATCAGTCTCATCCTTTCAGAGATTAGTATGTTGTGGTGTCATCTTTCTGGAGTGTGGTCACATCATATTTGAGCATTCTGCAGTGTCTTCTATTCCAGGTCTGGTCCAGTGAAAATTGGTGTCTGATCCTGTTAGATCCATTTTCCCTTTAGACTTCCTTTCCTTTACATTATTCTGCTTCCATTACTTCTTGGAGACAGATCATTTTAGATATTATTGTTTTACAGATCTGCCTCTGTGGAATCTGCTATTTCGCCTTCATCGTTTGAAACTTTACAATTTAATGGCCTCATGCTTTCATGTCTTAATGAATTGCAGTGTTAAATTCTTAGAAGGTGGTTCATTCAGATCTAAGTATTCTCTAGTGTTACCTTCTAAGGGTCTGATCCTGTATTACGCAGACTTATTTTTTGGCTTTTAAATGTAATTATCCTGTAGATTTACCCAGTGGGGACCAATCCCACATATTGTACATCAGTTTTTCCATTAGGAGACTGATCTTGCTAGATGTCAGAATCCATTACCTTTACCTCAGGAGAGTGCTGTCCTTTGACATTACTATATTTCATGCTTTATGAAAGATCCTGATCATTCTTAGTGAGTTTGTCGCTATACTCTCTGGAGAAATATCTTTTCAGAAGTATACTGCAGTGTTTTCGCTTCAGTGTCTGATCCAAGTAAAATCTCAGTATCTTGCAATGTTGCCTGTTTGGTTTCTGATTGCGTTAGATCTGCTTATCCTGTAGACATACTTTGTAGGGCCTACCTGTAGTTCTACTTGCTTACAGTATTCTTCATCAGTTCCTTTTTGAAAGCTATCACAAACTCTTATGTTCACACTAGTTCTTCTTTGTTTGAACCTTTATACCTAATACCTTTTGCCATCACGTCTCAGTTTGTTGTAATGTTACTTTTTTAAAGGGTAGTACACTCGGATATGGGTATTCTGCCGTGTCATCTCCTAAGGATATCTGTGTTCTCTATAGTAATTTCTTTGGTGTAAGATGCTGTTAGGTCTAATTATCACATTGGAGTCTGGTCCCAGTATTCTGTATTAGTCTTCCATTTGGAGACTGATCCTGTTAGTCATCAGGATCCCACAGTTTTAATCCTGATCCTGACAGCTCTTAGTGGCTTTAAAAATCCACTCTGTAGACACCGATCCTTCAGTTATTTTTTGCAGTTAATTTTAATTTTATGCGTGTAACTTTGATCTACTCATTAACTCTTAGAAACATGATTCTGCCATGTCTCGTTTTTCCTTTTGCTTATCCTTTGATGCACGATTCTGTCAGATCTCGGAAATTAAGGCCCAGTGAGCAAAAAGTTACAACTCTTTTACTGTGGACAGTCTCATCCATTCTCCTCTGCTGACCATTTAACTGCATTTTAATATTATTTTTTGCTCAATACCCGCTGTTTCAATTCCACCCGGGGGAGTAAATGCTAACATTAATTTTATTTTAATTTTTTTTGATTTTTATTACTATTTAATTTAATATTGTTTCTTTGTATCAGTATACTGCTGCTGGATTATGTGAATTTCCCCTTGGGATTAATAAAGTATCTATCTATCTGTGTGCTTCATGTTCAACCCCATAAGTATCTGCTATTGCCAACAATAGACAGCCTGAAGAATCTGTGATGAGAGGTCCCATCATTAGATGGGGATAACTTTACCTAACCACTGTAGCTAAACCTTCACCATGCAGTACAGTATAAGGCAAGAAGTTGCTTTTGTGCAGCTATATGAGAGAAAGCCATGTTCCTTTTCAGAGTAGAAGAAGGAAGAGCAGAAGCTGGCAACAGCAGCTCTCTGGTACGACATGTTCTGAAGCGGCTTGCATGGGAAATTAAAAAGAGCAAAGAAGGAGACGACTTTGTGATCCATTTGACTTTGGCTTGTCTTAATTAATAGCGGAAAAGAAGGGAACTTGGGCAGCATGATTAGAGTCATTTTCAAGCATCTTAACAGCTTTGAGATGCAATTAAGCAATTTTAACAATATGCAATTAGTGCGGACAACAGTTAGCGTAACATATGGAGCTCCTTTCAAGTGAAAGAATTGCGCTTTTTAATTATTAACAGCCGTTGAAGTCTTTCTCTGTGAAAATCACAAAAACGGGGCTTATTGGTCACGCATGAATATTGAAATGTTATTAAGGAAACCATGCCTGCAAATGTCTGTAGGTGGGTACCTGGCTTTTTTAGTGACCAATCAAAATGAAGAACTGTGACCCTCTCATCCTGTCCTGTATTAGCACCTGGGCAGAATCTGAGGGCCACTAAAAGGAACAAAAGTGAGCAGTGACTGTGACAAATTGAAACAGGCAAACAACATCATGAGGCTTTTGAGGCATGCAGGGTAAACAGTCCGGCCCAGCCATGACAGTCTAAAGAGTACTAACAAGAGTGTCAGCATGTTGCAAGGTATACCACAGGGTGGCTATGGGGCCGACTTGATTGTCTTAAAGTCCGCCTGATGTCTTGACTCCTACCAGGAGGCATTGCTAAATCCTGTAGTACAAGGAAGCTTCAGGTGACAGAGGGCCTTTATCTCTCTGAGCTATGCTGGGAAAGTGAAGATGAAATGACCCAAAGACTTATTTTGCTGTTAAATCCTTTGCTTTGCACCATGGAGTCATATTGATTTACTTGGTTCATATTGACTTAAAATTATGATTTACAATGGATCAGCTTAAAAAAAGAGATTGAGTTCAGGTTATTATAGCATGGTTGAATGCTCAAATGAAAATCAAATTCAAAGTTTTGGAAAACAGTTTTCTAAACAGTTTCAAACTACTCCATAAGGCTCGATGATCTGACTAACCTCCAACAGCCTCGCTATAATGTCATCTCCTGGCACTGCCCATTTTGTTTAGTGGTTATTATATAGTGATATTAATATTGAGCCTGAACACCAAATGTACACGGTCTTCCTGTAGTTGTGGCATTTTGTAGACATGTTTTAATTATAACATCCATACTGATGTCTCTAAAATCTTTATTTCAATTGATATTTATGCAATCATATTAAGTTGTATTCCTGGCACTGATGTCAGTAATCAATGTTAGTCTGCGCATTAAGAGCACCTTGAGTACTGATAAAAGTGCTATATAAATGTAAAGAATTAATATTATTATTAAAATAATAATATCACAGCCGCCTTGACATTTCAGGTGAAGAGTCCTGTCCTTTCAAGAGATAATCTGCTAGATGGCTTTTCTTTCATATGCCACAAGCAACAAGTTTTACATAGGAATAAATGGAACTGTGTCAGGAACTCAATCATTTTAAAGTTGTATTATTGTAATTAAGTATTTATTATTTTATCACTCCTGAACTCTGTATCTCAGCATTTTTCCTACCTTTTCACCACTTCTATAGATCATCCCTTATAAGTAACATGTCTTAAGCAAGTCATTTTGGATCTGTCTTAGTCCCAAAAGTGCACTATACAACTGAAGAAAAAACATTGATATTGACCCCTGCTATCTCACCACAAACTGTTCTAGACCATTAGCTATGAAGCAAAAGAGAAAATGAACTGGCACTTTGTGAGTACAGAACAGAGAGAAAAAACAGTAAACCCACAGTGGTCTGGCCTTTTGTTTTTTTTTTTTAAAAATTAGAAGAAACCCAATAAAGAGAAAAGAACAGACCTGTCACTTCTAGGATGGATGGTAAGACGTCTTTGCTTCCCTCTAGATTCACCAGATACAAGCCAAGTGCTCTTCTGTAGACATCGGACATCTTGAGCAGGTGAGCCAAGTTCTGTTCAAACTGCAACTCTGCAGAGAAGCACAAGTATGGCAACTATTATGAACTGTTCCTCTATCCTGTTTTGCTTCTTGGTATCCTGCTTTTGCGGATGGGTAGCACTGCTGCATTGCCAAAATGCTTACTGCCTTGAAATTCAGTCTGCTTCTTATTGGTCTGTGCAGCACATGCTTATGATAGGTGTGTGGCCAGCTGACCAACATAGTCAGACATGAGACTTTGCCTGGTGGTCTCCAGAGGTTTATTTACACCAGTAATGTTGTTGGCTGGAGTTTTTGATTTCCTCTCCTCCATCATCTCATCATATCTCATTTATAACATATTGTTATGATCTGTAAATGGTAATGATTACATTTGTTCAGTTTCACTGTGTGTTTTAGATATTTTGGATGATCACGTACGTAAATAATGTATGGTTTATAATGTAAACATGAGCACTTCAGTCTGTATTCTGTTAAGAGCACTATACAAAATTGAATTTGGATTGAATGTGTGCACACACACACATACATACATACACATGCACACACACACACATGTAGGTGTGTGTCTGTCTGTAATGATAAACATGTGGAGACTTGCCACTGACTTGTACTACAGGTGTTGAATCTGTAGGATTTACACTCAGATCACCTCCTCCTTGTCCATGAATGGTAACAAAAAACAAAATACTTTTGCATTATTGGTTGGACAAACAAAATGCAGTTGAATTGCTAGCCTAAAGCCTTACAAAGTGAGGACTTATAACACAGTGAAATGGTGACGCAGTGGTTAGTATTTCTGCTGCACAGCTCCAGTGGATTCAAGTGGCATATTCCTTCAGAGGCTCCGCTTTTCCACACGTGTTATAAGACTTGGTGATTCTAACCTGGCTTGCTGTAAGAAGGCATGGGTTTGCACATCAGGATTGGTTCCTGCCTTGTGCCAACTGCAATCAAGGCTCTTTTTCGCTGACTCCTTAAACATGGATTGATCAGGTTGAAAAAAAGGATGGCTGGGACTTACAGCATATCTTGTCATGAGAATATTTTAATAGGTAATATAGGTTTATAAACATACACATTGACCTACACATTTTGTCATGTCATATAATTTTCTACTCACTTATTCCACACCAGAATCATGAGGGGCTGGAGCCTATGCCAACAAGCAAACACTGGAGAGCATGCCAGTTTATCACAAGGCATACACACACACACACCAAACACACACTTGGGCTAATTTAGCTTCGCCAGTTTACTAAAACTGCTTGTGCTTGATCAGTGGGTGTGATCTGGAGCACCTGGAGGAAAACCACACAGACACGGGGAGAACATGCAAGCACTACACAGGCAGAACCTGGGAAATGAACTCTGGCCTCCTTACTGCAAGGCAGCTGTTCTACCACTGTGTCACAGTGCCACCCTATACAGACACATTAACAAATTTTAATTCTTTTAAATGGACACGTTCTTCTAAGTTTACTTTCACAGAAACAGACGCACATATCGGAGCTTCAAAGCATGCATGCAGACACATAAGGAGGCACAAAGACAGAAACACACAGTGTGCCTACTCAGATAGAAAACTGGCACACAGGCCTTCATGCTTACATACGTACGTAACACATAACCATGTCTTGGGCCTTTACATACAGGTATAGAGCGTGCACAGGTTTACACATATACCATATGTATAAACGTCATCCATAATTCATGCTGTTCATCTGCACAAGGTACATGCAAAATACACAAATGCTGTTATTTATACATAGTCACTTACATACACTGGCTCATCACTGAAAGGATTTTGCATTTTCTTTAAAAAAAAAAAACTAAATAAATTGTTTAGTTTTAAATAATTTCTTTTGAAATCTTCCTAAAGAATGTGGCATAGTGGTGAGCACAACTGTCTAGGCTTGATCCTCTCTATCCAGGTTGGTGTTTTTATTTTGCATCACACCTAAGAGCCAGTTATAGGGCCAGGTAGACGATTGTCTTGCTGTGTAGATTTTAGTTTATTGTACTGTAACATTGCTGATGATCACAGCAGAGAGTGGCATCTCTGTCACTGGCTGGCACTCCATCTAGGGCAGGTTCCCACCTTGCCTTTGATGTTGTTGGGATATGCACAGGCCCCTGTGACCTTTATATATATTAAACTACATTCATAACAGGTGGACAGACCTTCCTATATATTATCCATCCATCCATTATCCAACTCACTGTATCCTAACTATAGGATCACGTGGGTAGGGGGTTTGGGGAATCTCCTGGAGCCAATCCCAGCCAACACAGGGCTCAAGGCAGGAAACAAACCCCAAGCAGGACGCCAGCCCACCGTAGCCTATATGTTATGTTATGTTGTTGCATATTTAAGAGGACTCGCATTCATTTTGGGTCCACATTCATAAGCAGAAGAAGTGTATGACAATTGCATATTCCTGGGGAAGCACAGAAGCCAAATGCTCAGTTGCCCTCCTTCATGACCCCTGAATTGGCGATTATGTTATGTCTTCTTCTTCACAGCTTGAAGCCCATTCAGACATCATGACTCTGTTTGCCTCCCGGGTGGCTGAGAGTGTCCCTTCCTAATCTTGAGTCAAGGGGTTGTGTGGTGTCTCATGGACACAACTGCAGTTGGCTGCCATTAAATATGCCCAGTGTTTGCTGGAATCCAAGTACACAGCTGATCATTTTTAAAGACTGCAAGCAATTCAAATTGGGTGGTAGAGGAGCATACCTGAACAGCAGGGCAGGAAGGATCAGTGTCAGCAAGAGCCTGACTGAATACCTGCTTGAGAATCACTCTGGGACCACAAAAGTTATAAAAATGATTAGGGTGTTCAGTATGAAGATCACCAGAGTGGGACTACTAAGATTTGTTAATGATCCTCATGAGATCATTAGTGCTGTAGATATACACAAATAGGCTGACCTGTGAAAGATAAGGCAAGCTGTCATCTGGATCCTGACACACATTTGGCAGAGAAAGGGAGGGTTAGATGGGGTGCAGGTTAGAGTCAGAGCTTTATAGGGAGTCTGCCAACGAGCTGTTCATAATGCTAAGCTGGATGTCGGCAATTGTGATCCCGCTTTTGAAAGACGCTCCTCCACCGTGTTTTGAATCACTTCATTTTGCTTGTTAATCTGTTACTTCCAAATGAACAGTACACACTGCTCCTCAAAGCCTATTCACTGCAGCCCTCCATTCCACACTCGTGGCGTGCTGATATGTGTGCACTTATGACTGAAATACAGAAGTAGTTTCTGTCGAATTTAATGGTGATCAGTTGTTTCAATGGCTGACAAAGTCTTACCTGCCAGAGCACAAGAACAATCTCTTGTAGTCCTCTGTTGCAAAGAGGAGGCGAAGAAATGAGTGATGTAAAATGTTAACGGCTTTAAGGATATAAAGGGAACATCAAAAGGTGTTGAAGATTTAGGAATAAGATAAAGGGATAACAGCCTAATGAAGATTCAACTAAGAATTAAAAGAAGGAAAGAATTTTAAAAGATATATAATATGAATGAATCACCATGGCACAGCGGGTAGAGTTGTTGGCCTCACGGCACTTGGACTATGATTCAATTCATATGTAAAGTCTGCATGTTCTCTGGGGGTTCAGGTTTTACATATATTGCTGAGACCAACAGTGTTCAAAAGTGTCCTGCCAAGGACTGGCGTTCCATCCAGGATTGGCTCCTGCCTTGCTGCTGGTACAGGCCCCAAGTTCCTACACCTCTAAAGTGGGATTGGAGAATAGACAAATGAATGCATCAGTCTCACTTCTGTAAAGTGCCTTGAATAGCCTGCATGATCCTTATGGTTCTCAGGTCACTAAAATACGTACAGTACTCTATTATGGCATATTTGGCAGACATCTTTGCCCAGGGCAACATTCAAGATGTGGATAAATTTCAGGGTTTTCCAGATATTACAATTGGATCTAAGAAGAATTTAATGACTTGATATGACCAAGAGAGTCAGAGATATCAGCGCAGTGGATGGAATCAGCTATCCAGCACCCTGGCCACTACACCATGCTGCTTGTCTTAATTGCACCACAATTTTCAGTCCATGAACGGAACAGATTTTTCCATTACAGACTTCTGGGAATAGTATCCTGGCCACAATGTGCACAAGGAACCGGGCTTAAATTAACTGCCAATGTTTAAACACACCCACAGTCCACTGCCACAGTCACATTTGAACAAGGACAGAACATGAAAACCACATTGAAGCCATCACAACCAGTCCTCCATGATGAGCGGCATACAAATATACAGTACATTGAATTGAGCAGGATAAGAGGGACTGAGCCAGCATGCTGTAAATACTAACAATGGAATTTATATTGCAAGTAGAAATTAATTTTATACACTACTTACAAGAAAGAGAAAACAGTAGTAACAATTTAAGAAGCCAAATGTTATTGCGCTAAAAGATAGTCGTTCATTACAGAGGAGCCAAGCACATGGCCCAGCATTTGTGTGCAGAGAAATCAGATGCTAGCCTGCATATCACGTCGTTTTAAGATTACTAGTATAAATATTTTGGTTTATTATTTATTATGGTCATTATTTTAGATCACAAGTGGCCAAATGTGATTCTGTATGTGATCTACAATGGCACGTCTTGCCATCCAGGGTTGGCTGTTGCTACAGACATGAAATGAATAGATGGAAAAATGGATAAATTTATGTTGACATTATGCCATAATAAACATTATTCAATTTTCCACTATTATTTACCATACAAATATTACATGATAATTGGTTCTAATAATAATCCAAGTAAAAATGTTTCATAGCTGGCTTTGTATGGTGTCTGCCTCTTATAAAAAAATACTACACCTGAATTGTAGCGAGTTTCTAGGCTGAAAATGGAAAAATAAAATCATATGCTTTTATTCATTTAATACTTTAAAAAGTGGTATAATAAAGTGGTACATTGAAATTGTAATACTTAATGCCAGTAACTGAAAATGTAAAAACATTGAAATGAATTCTGCTAACATGCTTCTCCAGCAGTACCTGTGTGTGATTTACAGGCCGTCACTGTACATACATGGCATTTCCTTACAAATGCCAAACACTTTGAGTAAGGTAAAATGGTAGCCTCAAAATGGCCTCCAAATGATTTTTGCTAAGGACTGACCATCTGTCCAGGGTGGCCAATGGCACTAGCATCCTTGGATCTGGAACTGCATTCTTCTAAAATGTAAGAAATTTTCAAATTCTTAATGTTGTCAAACAAAATATGTTAAATAATCACACAAAAACCCACATGCCTTACTGTATGCATTCTAATGGGTGACTGAAAATGAGGCTTAATTTAGGAAGAAATGAGGATCAGTTAAATAAAACGCTGTTAGCTCAATCCATTTAGTCCAACCATGGCCTATCCTGTCAAAAATGGCACAAGTCGAGAAAATTGCCCCAAAGTTTGGTGCTAAAGAGGAGCACCTCCCCTGGCTCTGGCCTTACTGTACAGTATATAAGAGGGTCACGTCTTGAGTCCAGGAGGCTCCAGGAGGACTGCCTGGTATAAAATTACAACATTTAGACTATAAGAGGGTTGCTATCCCAACCCATCTCATTCTTTGACCACGCCGAGGCTATCGTACCTAGTGGAATACCCACAACTTACACCGTCTTGGAGTTGCAGGTTGGGGGCGCTGTTATATATTTGCTTTAGCTATTCACCTCCCCCCGCTCGTTTAAACAGAAATGAATAACACGGGCGCGATCTTATAATAACATTCATCTTCCTCTTAGCTTAACGGCTCCACTGACAAAGACGTGAGGCTGTGATGGCAATTATTTAAAAGCAGCTGCATTCAAGGCCTCAGAAGAAATTGTTACTTTTAACCATAATGTGTAATAATAAAATGCCAGACGGTAAAAAATTTTTTTTTTGCAAATCGAAAGCACGGACAAAAGAGCGCAGTCAATATTACGTCCCAACAATGCGCTTTATTTCAAATAAAAGTCTCCTGACTGACGCCTTTTATGACTGGGACAAACATCGACTAGCACATCCGGATGCCGAATTGCATCTGAAGGAAGCCTTTTCTTTGGTCAAAGCAGCGGTTGTTCCGCCTCCCAACCACACCGCGCACCCATGGGCCCTCTTTATATGATTGCATCACAGTGGCTGGTCATTGGCTCCTAAAGCCACAACCCTATCTAAACGCCTCTTACAGAGTCCTGCAGCTGCGAATACACGATTACACGTTTGGATTATCATTCATTCGGTTTCACATCTGTTACTTGGCCATCTATCTATCCATCCCTCAATCCGTTTTCTAACCTACGGCTTATCCATTTCAGAGTCGTTGAGAATTTTTGACTGGGCTCTCAGGAACAGTTGAGATTTTTTGTTCTGCTTTCCACATATTTGAAAAAGACAAATAAGCGATAATTGCGGTAATACCTGAAGCAGTCTAAATTCTAACGGCAATTCTTCTTTGTACGTCTGTATGCCTGGTTTAACGGTGCCCTCGACCTCAGTCCATGTTTAATGTGCCGTTTAGTCGTGTAACCCTATTTCAGTCGCGCTTTAATAGACGACAAATTCCATCTTAACGTACGACCCAGCGTGTTGTGTTGTGTACGCGAGTTCACTCGGGTTTTCACCGGATACTGGCGTTCGCTCTGGCCTTCCAAAGATTCGCATGTTATCTGACAAAAATAAGTCGAGTAGCGACGGGGTTCTGCCTGCCCTGGGATTGATCCTTGTCCGGGATACTCCAGAGTACCTCGCTATGTGGACTTGGGATCTGCGATGACATGACGCCCCATTTAGGTTGGTTTATGACTTACAACTTAAGGCTATGAATCCCCTTGAACTTGAAATGACAAAAACAAAGCCAACAATAGTTGTATTTAGCGTATTTACAATAAAACGTTTGATATAACCGTTTGATAAAAATACCTCTCCATGATACGGCGCACTACAACACGAATATTAAATCATGCATTCTATTCTAGTGCCTCAGTTAGCCAGTATTTAATATATCGTCTTTCACGGCGAGTGTACAATTTTTCGTGTTTGTTAGCTGCTGTATTTATACGAGTATTATTTTTAGAGCTATTGCACTAAAAGTACTTTACATGTCACTTTTGACAAGTTCAATCACTCACCATTAGTTCTACAGAGCACCTTACATAGCACCCCTCCACAATAAAATGAATACAGACGATTTGATCACGGATGAATGAAACTAACATAGCAATTAAAATCAATATATCGATCAAATTATCAATCGATGATTATTTTATATTTTTCTGTTCACAGCATTCAACTCTATTCACCATCCACCCACTTGGTAATTATTCTATTCATTTTCCAACCTATTTAATCTAATTCAAAGTGGCATGGCATGCAGCAACCATCCCTTGACAAGTGCCTTAGCCCTTACCAGACTCATAGTCAGTCATGAAGGGACAATGTAAAGTCATCAATTAACCTGCCCCGACATTTGTTTTATCTTTATTTACATGGTTTTTCGGAGCAAGTACTCAATCAAACTTGTATATAGCAGTTTCCACTAAAAACCAATCTTTTTCGATCTAAATAATCAACTATCGTTTCGTATATAGGACCTTTCATCGAAAGTATAATTATCCTTAGCAAATCATCGTTTTCTGTAAAAAAATCTTTGCAGTAAACACCATCAAAGTCTTTTTTTCTATTTATATAGTGCATTTCGCAAAATAAGCAGTGTTTTTTTTTAATGTATGCAGTTTCTGTCAGAACAAGTACCGTGTAACACGGAATACTTCACAAAGTTCTTTTAGCATTACAGCCCAGTCCGGGGTCGGGTCCCGCGCCTTGCGCCAACTTGCCATGATAGCCTGCTGGCTCCCCGTGATCTTGATGTGGACAAGTAGATTGATGGTCTTTTCAGGTTTAATCGATCAGTCAATCACTCGATCATTGTTTAATTATGCACTTTTCACAGCAAGTCCAATAAAGAAATCAATCAGATAAAAATGTACATACTGTATGTGTATTGTAGCTTTTATAAGCAAGCAATGTCCGTTAAGCTCTATTTTATAAGGAACCTTGTCAAAAAAAGTATCCGGAAGATTTACAGGAAAGTGTAATAAAGGAACTGACACAGGACAGCAGACTGTTAAAAAACAAACTGCAAGAAAGCACACAAAAACAGAAAATGTAAGCAAGTTTGTTAAATAAGGGATTTATGAACGCCTAGTACAATATAAGAGCCCTCTATTGGCCATATCATGTATTACAGCCACACCAAAAGCACCTTAAGGTTTCGGGAGTGTAATCCTTTCGTTGGGAAAAGGGTCACCCAAAGATAATGCCGACTAACCCAATTTTTAGCCAAGTTTAAACCCGTTTTTCTTTTAACGTAGAGCATATTCCTCCTCAAAGCACTCGGGGAGACCTCCTACCCTCACATATTCTCAGTTTCTGGTCCTCTTAACTCTTTTTTTGTGAACCAGGCGTTTTTCTGTTTTTCTTGAATCTCTTGCGAGTGTCCGTTATAAGTGGCTAGTGATTCAGGTGCACGCATGGGTGACTATTGGGCAATTTTGTGTGTGTATGTGTTTTTGTTCTTGTCTTCCAGAAACATGATTTACTAAAAGAGTAACTGAGGAGAAATTCTCGCTATGGAACCAGTTGTAATTTACTGGAAAAAAAGCTCCGTTTCATTCAGAAGTCAGCAGCATTAAGCTATTTATGTCTGGATGGATGCATTAGCTGAAGTCGTCTGCCAAAAAAAAAAAAAGACAGAAAGAAAGGAATCAAAAGGGATTAAAAAACAGTAAAATAGTGTCCGACGTTATTTTGTTTGGCTTGATGCAAAAAGAGTGAAAAGACGCCGCGTTGGATGGATACGTAAAATATAAACGTTAATTAGCGTTCGGAAAAGAGAAGGCGGCTTGCCGCCCCCACCGCTGCCTTCAGGTGAATTTCACACTCTTCTTTCTTTCTCTCTTTCTTTCTTTCTCTTTTTCTTTCTTTCTTTCCTTCCACTGCAGAGCAAACAAAGATGTGTTCTGGGTAATTGCTCTTCGTGTGTTTGCATGGAAATGTAGGAGAGTGTGACAAGGCTGATAGCTTCCAATGTTGTTCTGATCCATACTTTAGGCCAGCAGCCAAAGTATTTTATCTTTTAATGCATTGGAGTGATCTTCCAATTAGCTATTGCTTATAATACGCTGATTTTGGTGGCGCTAGCTGAGGGGGATGGGGGAGTTGTGATAGTTCTGCTTGAAAGGTGAAATGAGGGGCTTATTATAGAGAGAGCAGGGGCAACACTGCAGCCGAGTTGCTGTTGTAAAGTTTGCAGATAAGGGAAAAACCGGCCCTTGAGCATCCATTCTATTCTGTATATTAACACTCCTAATCTGCTGTGCTGATAAAACTGTATGCCATTTGCCTTTGGAGGAATTAGCCCTGCTTTACTTGGCTAACCAGGCGTTGGTGATTAACCTTTAACTGCCCAATATTCTCGGCAGACTCCTGAGTCCAGATTAGAAACTATTAGTTATGACCAACTAAATTAACAGCATTTCCCCTCCGAGGCCTGAGACACTGGGAGATGCACCATTTAAGGTGGCATCGGGGAAGTGATCGACAGACAGTTTGTCCTTCAGTGGAAAAAGGGGCGTTGAAAAGATCTGTGCACTTGCTCACATGTAATATGAAAAGTGTTTTTCTTATAGGATGCATTTATTCAACTGTATCCATGTGAGTGTACATCAAGCAGTATAGATCCTTTTCGTGGCTTAGTGGTGTATGGAACTAGGCTGGCAGATACAATAATGTATCTTCAGTCCCCACCCTCCCAACCTTTCCACTTAGTTGGTAGGTTAGCCCCAGCACACAGAAGAGCAGCCCAATATTGCTCTTGCATCCTCTTGCTCACCTGTTAGGGTGACACATTAATAGCAACCTTGTTCCTCTTAAGTGGTAATTTTTCTATTTTCTGCTTTCTTATAATTTTCATGGGTTAATTATGTTTTTCTTTTCTTTTCAAGAAAAAGATCTACCTATCTATCCACAGAGAAAGCTAGGCCATGGAGGAGTAAAAGAAACGCCAGTACAATTCTTCCAAGATAAGAGGTAGAAATACATTTATGGGACATAAATAATCATACTACGCATTAGCAGGAGTAGGCAGCTTTCTTGGAAAGATAATCATTTTAATTGTAAACAGTACTCTAGGGTTCAAGGATGCCAGGGGCCACTAGGGGGAGTTGAAGCTTAATGGACTTTTAGCTGCAGAGATTCGGCATCAGGATGGAGTTTAATGGCCACTCCTTGCCTGAAGAAGCTTATGTTTAGTGTCAGGAGGTGAGATAGGCAAAGGTTGACTGATAGGAGGAAAAGTGTCCTGAATGTTAGAGACATACAGAGACAAGGAGGTGGAAAAGTGGGGAAGCACCCCAGGTAAGGGGAATTATGAAGCTGGTAAGGGATGACTTTCATTTTGTGCTTAATGCTGCCATGATAGGCTCTTGACCCCAAAACAATGACACGGATAAGTGGAGGATAAAATAGATAGGTGGATGGCATTGCAATAAGAAAAATTGAAAGTCAATTTGCATAGATCACGCTCCAATGATGATGTCTCCAAAGTGTCATCACCCACCCACCTTACTAAATCACAGCATTCAAATTCAATGAACATCTATAAAGGTGACGAAGGAGGAACTGAAGGAGATACTGACATAACTGAAATATGTACTCCTCAAAAACCCTGACAAAACCATTAAGATCTATATGTTAATGTAAATAATGTAAATGTAAATTCTCGGGCACCTCCACAAATTGTGCAGTACATTAGCCATCCTTATATTGCACCTCAAAAGAGATGGCATACATCGCACTGATGATGCCATGGGGACGATAAATATGTTGTTGGCTGGCACAGACCTGAATACTCTCAACTTTTTAAATCAGATGCATGCTTCTAATTCCTTTGTGGGTGGAGAAGTTCTTTGACCAATTTTTCTTTTTGTTATATAACACCATTCTTACCAAGCACAGTCAGTAAGGTGCATTGCATATACCATAATAAAAGAAGGGCATAAAGAAGAAATAAATGACCTGGCAATAAATAATGGGGTGAGTATTTTGACGTGCCTCAAAAGTAAAAGAAGGATTTTGGATGATAAAATACACAAGAAGATCGGATCACTGAGGTAATCATTTATAAGTGTATAAATTCAATACCAGCTATTTGTTTTGTAAATTGTATTGTACAGAGCTTGATGTGAAAAATAATACATTTTCCCAAAAAATAAACATTCATCAGTGATACTGTGAAATACAAAATGGCACAGAGACTGAAAGTGGTCAGCAGCCTGACAGACGTGTATACCAACACAAGCTACAGTAGTGTACCGGTGGCATAAGGGGATAGGGTACAGATAAAGTCAAGGATGATCTTGATAAGAAGTTAGACTTTGATTTTTGTAATTTGCTAAAGTAGTCAACTGATGGGACTTCGGGATGTTTCAAATGCCTAGTTGCACGTAAGAGAATTGAGAAGGCTTAAGATGGTAGATATACCTTTTGGATTGACTTCTTTATTTTGTTCAAAGCTTTATTACTGGTTTTAGTCAGAGTAGTGGTACTTTCCGATGACTGCCAACGGTAGACACCTACAACTGTCTGAGTGAAACTCCTCTGTTAAAAAGGATAAAGCCAAAGTGATCATGGAGCTTAATTACTAAGAAACAGGTTCTTTACCTGAGGTGCTGTAAAGCATTATCAACAATGGCTAAGGTGTCCCAGGAGCAGGTTCAGCCAGTTACTGTATGTACTTCATATTTTTTCTCTTCAAAGCTTTTATAATTCCCTTCACTCTGAAAAAGAGCTTGAAGCATATTGGGAAAAAAAAAAAACAAAACTACTGACTGTAAATGATGCCATCGGATGCCAGGCTGTCTATAGTCAAGGAAAGCTACAATAAACCTCCCTTCTCTTGGGTTTTCTTTGCTTCAGACCACATAACGACTGGATTTATAGCGTACTATTTGTGAAGGTGAGTAGGTCGAGAGCTGTTGCTCTGTGCCTATTGGCAAGCCAGTCTCAGCTCGCCATGCTTGACAGAAGGTCACAATAAAATAATGTGATACGTGCAATATGGCGGAGACAGACAAGCCTGCTATTCTCCTGTCCGTGAGATAACAATGGCAGTGGCTGGGGGCTAAATACGCGGGGAGCCGAGTGGAATTCTTTTGCATGGCTTCATTCAGCATTTATAAGCCTGCCACCCCAAGCACATTAAGTCATTGCATCTGTGAAGAATTGACATGTGATGCAATGAACTGATTTGTAGCTTCACAGAAGCTGCAAGGGGGCTGGTGTCGGCGGGCCTTGGCTCAAAGCTGAAGCTCACCTGGATTCTTGCTGCATGCTTACTTGAAACTAAAAATTGCCGAATGGGGGAAGGACACGTATAACCCAGGTATGAGTGTCCTGTGAAGGTAGCAACGCCACAGATGGGCCTTCAGCAGAACAGTAAAGCTGTTTTAATATTCTGATTGTGTGTATGTGTGAACGTGGGTATGGGTGTGTATGCCAGGGTTTGTATCATGCTTGTGTGGCTGCAACTGTATAAAGTGTGTGCAACCAAGGAAGTACTGGTTCATATAACATGCATGCATGTCTGGGGTATTTAAGCTGGTGTATTTGTATATCAGCACTTGTTCTGTGCTTAAGTCATGTACACCTTAGGTGTAATATACTTGTTTTGGTTGACTTGTGTTGTGCCCGTATCTAAGTATGTGTGATTATGCATGGTGTCTGTGACTATTATTAAATTTTATTGAAATATACATACAATACATTTAGGTGAATAGAAATTAGATTGATGTTTGGATGCATGACTAAGTATTGTCCTGTTTTCAATAATCCTGCAATTAACTCTATGTCTTATGTATGTCAGTGTGAATTCTGTATATGTGTATGCAGTTGTAGGTTTAGGTTACATAAAACATGCATGAGTCTGTGTGGTGTATCGCATGTGTTATCATTGTGGGTATTCTCAAAGTGTCTTAGGTTTTATATAGTTACGCGTGTTTATGTAAAGTATTTTTGTGTGTGCTCATATATAAATCAATGGGGGTACTGTATGCCTACCTATGATTATTGGATTATATTTATATACTGTAAGTCTGCCTTTGCAGTGCTGTGGTTAGCTTTATTAGAACCACGTCCTGGATTTGAATTATGGCTCTGTTGTTTCTGTGAAATTTGCATGTTCTCCTTGTTTCTGCACAAATTTTCTTCCACTTTTCTTTCCACACCCCCAAAGCCATGCGGGTTAGGTTAATTGTTGACTCCAAATTGACTCTGGGTAAGTTTGTGCGGGAATTGGCTTGCCACAAAATAGATGGATGCTCGAGTGCTTATATGTGTCTATAAATATTTGTATGGTTTCCATGTTATTTGTGCTTAAAGTGTACATCAGGTTCATTTCTGTATGTGTGTTGTGATTGCAAATTTACTTAATGCATTATACTATGCCTGTGTCAAACACTACATGTCAAGATCAATTTTCTATGTGTTTTGTGTATAGATAGACAGATGTACATATATACGCATATAAAACTGATAAATGATATATAAGTGGACACGTTTTTATGTGTATAAATGGACATTTATATCAGAGAGAAATCTGCATTTAAAGTCTGTGTTTTTAAGCACTTATGTGTTTACATTGTCCCTGTATGGTGCTGTGTGAGTTTAAGTGATTGTGAGTTTATTTATCCATCCATTGTTTTTCAAAACAATTCAGAATCATTATAGTGGGGCGGGCGCAGACTTAATGCAGTGGTTTTATGCACAAATTAAATATTATTCCTGGAGGAAGTACTAGCTCATCTCAGGAGAAACTCACGCTGAGCCAATTTAAAGTTCAATTAATTTCATATTATTCGGCATGAGTTTTGAATGTGGGCCTGCCACTGCGTATACTTTTGTCCAGATTAGCATGTGGTCACCATATACACTGGATGGTGACTTATATGACTTTCTATAATGGTGCATCTGTGTCTTACTGACTCTACTCGTGTTTCTGTTTTAGAATGCAGTTTGATGTCCTGACATTCGGTTTGACTGGAGATGGAAATTCTGAATGCACTGAGGACGACTGTCTGATATCATAGGTAGATGTGCTGCAGGACTCCAATTTGAGACTCAGAGAACACTTGAGGACTGAGACTATGAAGGGCTGCAGTTTATGATGGTACAGCCTTGTTGGACTACAGCTGGACAGAAGTTTTTTTTATCTTGGGTGAAAAGATGACTGCAGATTCTTACACTCTGCAGGACACCCATTTTAGATTGTAGCCTGCAGATAGATCACATATTGTTGGACAGTAACTTGAGACCCAACATCCCACTAAAACTCATTTTTCAGTTTTGCAACAGGAGAACATTTGAACTGCAGCGTCTGTATGGCTTCTGATTATGAGGCATGACTGGACTTTTAAGTCCTGTTGGCTGAGATCCTTACTTTCTGCTAGATGGCACATGGATATCTTGAGACTGGCCAGAGTTATAGTGTGTGAATCCTGAGTCACAGAACAACTATTGACTGATAAGCTGACACCCTACAGTACTACTCAGATTCTCAGCCTGTCACCTCTTCTGAAAGTCTGGCAGTATTCCATGAATCTACTCTCTGAGCCACCAAGCACCTGTAAGACTTTAAGTTTTGTCTCGAAGAGTCCTAAAGTTCAAATTCAATACAGGAGACTTGTAGGATGAGTGCTGATATCCTAAGGCTAAGAACTTGAACTTTGCCCCTTGAGGTGTTAAAGTTGAGTGAGGCTCAGAGACTTGGCAGATCATTGCTCCATTGTCATATGGGATTTGAATGCTGGAGGAGTGTCATTCACATTCAGTCAACTCCACTGCAAGGCATTACAAATACAGACAGTTTTGGAGCCATGGCTCCACATCTTGCCATTTAAACTATGCAAGAGGGCTGCTATTGCGGGTGCATGGAGCACCAATCCTGGCTTTACACGCACCACTGCTCGCAGCTCAGACTTCCCTGGTCTCCGCATTAAGGAGAAACGAGTAATCAAGGGCCGGGATTGGCGGGCTGTCAGTCAGCCACTATCTTCAGTCGAGGCCTCCTTTTTCTAATACCAATTTAAATCGTTCGCAGTCCTTTCTTTGCCATTATTCAAAAGATCATAATAGTTTCCTTGTGCCCAAAGCACAAAAAATCAATTATTTCCCCACAAAGACTTGAAAGTACTTAGCAAGTGCTGCGAGAAAAGCTGGGGGTTATATCAAATTGAAATTGCACTCATTACACATGGTACAATTAGTTGCCACCAGCCCGCTCGGTGCTTTAATTCCGAATGGCATATCTATATTATTACAGAAACAAGCATGCAAATAGCATTGTTCAGGATTTGCAGAAATCAATAGGATACAGTGCTGAGTGTTTGGTGGGGCCTGTCACTCAATCTGCTGCGGATTTGAGATAATGTCTGCATTCACATTAATGAAGGCAGCGCGTGACATCATAGCTGACACCCAAAGAAAAGAAAGGGCTACATGATATCTGTAATTATTCTACTTGTGTTTTTGTTGTATATACTTGTGTTTCGGCTTTTCACAGAAAAGGATTAAGAGCATTTTAATGAGAAACTATAATTGTTTTGTTGTATGTGTGTGCGTGTGTGTGCGTGCGTGCATGTATGCGTGTGTGAAGACACCAAAGCGTAATTAAATGAGTGAAATTCTTACCCGCACCCTTCACTGCTGCTGTGTGGCAACTTGGAGCCAAAGCCAGTGATGAAAGCAAATTGGCCTTTGTTTCACTGATACGTTAATTGGCTGATTAGTTATCTAATGAGACAGTTACATTTCAACTCTGTTATTTTCTCACTGCACTTAAGGCATCCATGTTTGTTTTAGTTTCCTCCCCTGTAAATCAACACATTTCAGCAACTGAGACTAGTGTGTGACCTCATTGCTGGGTTATATGGACCCTTTCAGGAGTGTGGGGCCTGTGAGCATTACCACCTTGAAAACTGTCCTTTTTCTGCCTACATTAATCCTGTTCTAGTTTTTTTGTTGTTTCCTTTATTTTGCCATCTCTATCCTTAGCCATTTTTTTTGTAGACCACACATGAGTAAGAATGAAGAATGCAGTGAAGCCTCCCACTGCAGGGTTCCCACCTTTTAGTCAAGCTGATTAGAAACTGGAACTGGGCATCCACACCTCTAGCAGACTCCAAGCAGATGTGCACAACATAGTGCCTGGTGTGCAAGATCTTACCCCTTTTATAATAAGTATAAATTCCCATTTCATCATAAACAAAGGTGTAGCATGGGTTGGAGAAGATACAGCCGTTTCAATGAGCGCTATTCTGTCTCCAGATTGCATGAAAGAAGAAGGTGACTTGCACTCAAACAAGATGTGCATCCCACTGTAGGACTATCATCACTCTCCTTCCCAGGACTGGAGTGACTGTCTTCTTCTTTGTTTTATTATTGTTATTTTTATTCAAAATATCAATATCAGTTTTGTGTTTAAAACTCTTATTTGAAATTTTTTACTTTGTCATTTATGCCCTGTGATGGACTGGCACTGTCCAGGGTTTGTACCTGTCTTGTTCCCTATGGTAGCTGGAATAGACTCCAGCAACCCCCATGACCCTGTTCAAGACTAAGTGAGTTAGAAAATGACCGATTTTGTCATTTATTTATTACTATTGACACTGTAAAAATCTGGAATATAATCACTATACTTCTCCCTAAATTAACTAATATTACCAGTAACAAATACATTTTCCTATTAAGCTACCAATTTTAAAAATAATTACTTTTTATTGTATCAAAATTAACTATCCATGTTGCATCAGAGAGGTAGGCAGAGACCAATCTGGGATGGGATGCCAGTTTATCATAAGGCACATTCATGCAGTTTAGAGACGCATGTTATTCTAACAAACATATTTTTATATTATATTATATTATATTATATACCACCTTGTACCCTTGTACCTTGATAACAAATTGATAAATGGATCCGTAGGTTATTATTCATCCATAAAGCCTGCTCAATCCAATTCTTGGTCATTGATTATTGGCAGCACTAAACAGAAGGCAAGAACTAACCCTGAGCAGAGCCAGTTCATCACAGCACACACACAGTCAAACCAACTGGGCTAATTTAAAGTCTCCAGTTAACGTAAACTGCATGCCTCAAAGCCCACACAAACATGTACTCCACAAAGATTAATAACAGGCTTTGAATCAAACCCAAGAATCATTAGCTTTAGGGCAGCAGCCCCACTGTTCTACCAGCAGTGATTGATCTAGTCATCCATTATTTGAACCTGCTTAATCCAGTTTAAATTCAAATCAGAGCCTTTTCTGGTAGCACTGGTTGTAAGGCAGGAATAAACCTTGGGCAGGGTAGCAGTTCATTCCAGGGCTCATGGTGATTCTCATCAGGATAATTTATAATCACCATTTAGCCTAATTAGCACATCTTTGGAATCTGGGATGAAAACTAGTATACCTAGTGAAACTCTCACATAGACAAAAGAAAAGCTTTCGCACTCCACACAGACAATGACTGGGTTTGGGACTGGATCCCTCATGGTGATTTAAGAATATCTGACCTGCTACTAGAGTACACCAAAAATATATCAAAAGCATTTCTATTTGGTAGATGAGCAATAGAGTAAGTCTGGCTGAGGCAAAGTCTTTGCTCATTTTGTGTTAGTGTGGTGTGCTCAGCATATCTCAGTATGTGTTGGCTATTTAAATATGACAGTGTTTAATGTGATTAGAATTACAGTTACATTAGTGACAAGAAGTATAAGAACTGAATCATCAAAAATGTTAGTAAACCTAAGGCAGCTGTTAGAGTAAAGCTGGTTATGTGTCTTTTGACATCTGTCAGTTGCAACATGAATGATGTTTCAGTGTTGAGTGGATTTGGTTTAGTTATCTGTTGATGAGGCATGCACACATAGTCAATTTTTGATATCTATCATTTTGACAGTGTTGTACCTTTCTTTACGATTATTCAAGATGGGAGTCCTAATCATATTATTGAAATATTTTTAAACCAATGATGAGTTAGAGAGGTATATGTCAAGTGTAGGTATGTATCTTAACATCAAAAAGGTAGATATCATCAGATGCCAGGTACAATTTGAAAGTATGCAGTAGGTACAGTCTCTGATATGGATCTATGTACATTTTTGACTTCCTTCAACATCAGACACGTTAAGAAAATGAAATTCAGTGGTGAGTAAAGCTGGTAATGTGAGAGGTTCAGATGTGTCTTTTGACATCCAGCAGCACCATTAATGATTTTATATCTTGGGAATAAGTATTAGGCTTCTTGTTGAGACCATCCTTGAGATTGAAACCTGTTATTGGGCCATGCAATGTTGTACCTTTCACAACACATTCTATATTGGGTTCATTCTATACTGTAAGACTGCAAAACTGTTATGCATTTTAAATTTATTGCTGCTTTTTATGGTCTGTGTTATTTCAAGTTTATGGTTTATTCCACTCTTTGTAGTAACTGCAATGGAATTCTTAATACTTTCGAAATACAAAAAAATAAATCAAGGAAGCAACCACAAATTGAAAAAGAAATTAGATCAGTAGAAACACATAAAAAAATCACCACACCTATAGTGTGACCCGACATTTGCGCGATAGACATATGAGCGCCGACAAAATAGCGCCGATTAAAACGCGGCGTCAAAATCGTGCCAACAAAATCGCGAAAGTTTCATTAAATATGAATTACTAATTTAAAGCATATGTAATAATGTTTATTTTAGAAGTTAATATTATGAGACGCTGCGTGCCATCAGCACGGCACGCAGATAGTCCTTAAGATCACGCCCTGCATATGTAGGAAGAATTGCAGCAAGACATCTTGATAGTTGAGCGCATTTAGACTTGCTGGCTGCCTGACTGCTGGTAATTCCGCTTTGTATACGACGCGTTATGCTATCCCTCAACTGAGTTATTTGTTCGCGGCACGCCATCAGCAGATATAACAGTTATAACCTAGCACATAATGTGTACATAATGCGCACGTCGCGTCCCACTCTCTTGGCCTCTCTCGCGATTTTGTCGTGGTGATTTTGTCGGCGCGCATTTGTCGAAAACCAGTTAGCGGGTTTGTCGGCGCTCATTTGTCCGTCGCGGTTTTGTCGGGGCAGCAAAAGCAGAAAAGATACAAATAGAATTCCAGCATACCTATTAGAGATGGCAAATGAATATGATCTTGAACTTTTTTTGTTTAAACTTTGCAAAACTGTTTACTATGTTTTGTATGAGTTCATGTGTAAAAATGTGTCTTCTCTACTGTAGATATGCTGAAATTTTAGAATCCTCCTGTATCTTATATAAATCTCTGTTATATGGAATGATATGCTTTAAAGCCACCTGCAATGTTGTGCAGATGATGCGTGATGGATTGACAGTTTGAATACGTGGACTTAGTTAATGGAGGAATGATTTGCAAATACCATCTGTATTGCTATTAGCCCAATTATACTTTTTACATGTACTAATTGTTGTGGCATAATGGTGCAGTGGTTAGCATTCCATCCCTACTCACTGTCAATATGGTGTATGCACATTCTCTCAGTGTCTATGTGGGTCTTCCTTTTGGTTCTCCAGGTTTTCTCTTACATCCCCTGAAATTTGCAGATGGTGGTTCTGAATTGGCCCTTTTGGATGTATGATTGGATCCTGTGATAGACTGATGCCCTGTCCAGGGCTGACCATGCCTTTTAAACAGTGCTTCTAGGGTAGATACTGTCACCCTATGTTTTTATACTGAATTTATTGGGTTTGGGAATAGTACATTTTGTGGTAATGATATAGTTTGTCTTCTACCTGACACTCTTACAATATACAGTATCACATATCTTGGTGATCAGTCCTGCTGCATCTTTAAATTTTCCTTCTTCTTCTTCTTCTAATATTTTCTATGAAAGATGTCTACATCCTTTAAATTACTCTTTTGAGTAATAAGTGACTCTCCAGGATGGACTGCATCATGTTTAGGACATTAGTCAATTACAGCTACAAAACAACCACAATTAAGAGATTTGAAAGGTCTTTTTTAAAGTTTTATTGTCATGTGATACTGTTTATTACTTGAGTTTGCACTTAGGTTCTGCTTTTGCTTGGCATTTCTTCTAAGGAGTTTCTAGGAGCTTCTATCTTGCATGAGGATAAGAGCTGTGAGGTTGTGTTAGGTGGAGCTGCGATAGTTGGACTACTAGTGCTGACCAAGGATTCTGTGCTGCACTTTCTAGCCCTTCTAAGTGAACCAGGTGAGATTTTTGTGATTTCTTCTCACCTTATATGTATTGCCCTAAAGTGAATCAGTAGCGCGTATTGCCCACACGTGCCTGTATGCACTCCTGACAATATTTAGGCATGCTCCTGACGAGACGGCAGATAGTGTGCTGGGGAATCTCCTCCCAGACCTAGATCAGGGCCTCAGTGAGCTCCTGGACAGTCTGTGGCATTACTTGGGGGTATCGGACACATAACATCCCAGAGGCTCTCATTTGGATTCAGGTCTGAGAAACGTGCAGGCCAGTCAAAGGCATCATTGCCTTCATCATCCAAAAACTGCCTACACACTTTGGCCACATGAGGCTGGGCATTGTCTTGTACCAGGAGGAAACCAGTGCCCACTGCACCAGCGTAATGTCTGACAATTTCATCCTGGAACCTAACAGGAGTCAAGGTACCATTGCCTAGCACGTGGAGGTCTGTGAAACCCTCCAAGGTATGCCTACCCTTACCATCGCTGACCCACTGCCAAACTGGTCACGCTTGATGTTGTTGCAGGCTGCATAATAATGTTCACCATGGCGTCGCCAGACTCTTTCACATCTGTCACATGTGCTTGGTGTGAACCTACTCTCATCTGTAAAGAGAATGGGGTGCCAATGGTGGAGCTGCCAATATATGTTTTCTGGTGAATGCTAATTAACCTGCACTGTGATGGGCTGTGAGTGCAGGTTCCTACTAAAGGATGACAGGCCTTCATACCACCCTCATGGAGTCTGTTTCTGACAGTTTGGTCAGAAACATGGAGACCAGTAGCCAGCTGGAGGTGAATCCCTGCAAAAAAGAGCGGATAACAGTCCTGCTGCTGGGTTGATGCACTTCTACAGCCCTGTCCAGCTCCCCTCATGTAATAGCCCGTCTCCTGGTATCTCTTTCACGCTCTTGAGACAGTGCTGGAAGACACAGCAAAGCTTCTTGCAACGGCATGTATGGATGTGCCATCCTGGAGGAGCTGGACTACCTCTACAACCTGAATCAGCTGCAGGTACCACCTCATGCTCCCAGTAGTGACAAGGACATTAGAAAAATGCAAAACTATAGATGAATCAGTCAGGAAGGATAAGGAGAGAGGAAATGTCTGTGGCCACCCCCTGAAAAACCATTCCATTTATTCAGTTGTCTTGCTGTTGTCACTTTCATTTGCACCAAAGCAGGTGAAATTGATTCACAATTGTTTATGCTTCCTAACTGGACACACTGATATCCCTGAAGTTTATATATATATAAAATATATAATATATATATATATATATAATATATAATTATATATATATATATATATATAATATATATAATATATATATATTATATATATATAATATATATATAATATATATATTTATATATATTTATATATATTTATATATACTAGACATTAAGCCCGTTACAATAACGGGCGCTAGAACAGTAGTGCATAAACATTAGTAGGAACAGTCTGGCAAGGGACCTTGTATATGGCTGTAATATGTGTCACTGTATTGTGTGCCTTTAATTTTCTCTCTCAGTAATACTGGTTTGTATTTTCGTAAAATGCCTGTAATTTTGTCAGACAGTAATACAGTGGAACCGAGGTAATTTCCCCCATAGGATTGTATGTAAATACAATTAATCCGTTCCAGATCATATGAACTGTATGTAAATATATATGTTTTTTAAGATTTTAAGCACAAATATAGTTAATTATACCATTGAATGCACATAGTAATAGTAAACTAAATGTAAAAACATTGACTAACACTAAGAAAACCTTGAACGGAGAAAACTAACACTGCAAGAGTTTGCGCTATAGCCTTATGACCCGCTTGCTAAAAACACATTTTTTTATGAGTTTTAAGCACAGGGAAAAAAAATGAACATTTGAAAAATCCGTAAACTAATAAACAACCAAGAAAAGTAACATTGCAACAATGCACGCGTGCGCCTGTGTGTGTGTCTGACTCTGTCCTGTGTGTGTGTCTGACTCTGTCCTGTGTGTGTGTGTGTGTGCGAGGTTGTCTGTCTCTGTCGCGGGCCTGCCTGCGTGCGTGTGTGCGCGTGCATGTCTGTCCCCCATGTGGGCCTGTCTCTGTGAGTGTGTGTGTGTGAGTCTCTTGCGTGGGCCGACCTGCCTGCCTGCCTGTGTGTGTGTGTGTGTGTGTGTGTGTGGGGGCGTGTGTCTCTCGGGCAGGCCTGCGTGTCTGTCTGTCTCTCGTGCGCACGCACCTGTGTGTGTGTGTGTCTCTCTCTGCACGCACAGGGAATGCGCAGGAAGAGACTGAACACATGCCATGTGGCCCCGCGCATGCGCACTTCACCAGAAGACACACACGGACACCTGGGCGCACACAGGGGTTTTATTAAAGAGAATGAGAGATATATATATATATATATATATTATATATATACATATATACACACACACACACACACACAGAGTCATATTAAAAAGTTTGGGAACCCCCCTCAACCTCTCAACAAAAAAGATAACAGTGGTATGTCTTTCATTTCCTAGGAACATCTGAGTGCTGGGGTGTTTTCCGAACAAAGACTTTTAGTGAAGCAGTATTTAGTTGTATGAAATTAAATCAAATGTGAAAAACTGGCTGTGCTAAAATGTGGGTCCCCTTGTAAATTTTCTGATTTGAATGCCTGTCACTGCTCAATGCTGATTACTTGCAACACCAAATTGGTTGCATTAGCTCGTTAAGCCTTGAACTTCATAGAGAGGGGTGTCCAATCATGAGTGGTAAAAGGTATTTAAGGTGGTCAATTGCAAGTTGTGCTTCCCTTTGACTCTCCTCTGAAGAGTGACAGACATCATGGGATCCTCAAAGCATCTCTTAAAAGATCTGAAAACAAAGATTGTTCAGTCTCATGGTTTAGGGGAAGGCTACAAAAAGCTATCTCAGAGGTTTACACTGTCAGTTTCAACTGTAAGGAATGGAATCAGGAAATGGAAGGCCACAGGCACAGATACTGCTAAACTGAGCATGTCTGGCAGGCCAAGAAAAATACAGGAGCGGCACATGTGCAGGATTGTGGGAATGGTTACAGACAACCCAAAGATCACCTCCAAAGACCTGCAAGAAAATCTTGCTGCAGATGGTGTATCTGTACATCGTTCTACAATTCAGCATAATTTGAACAAAGAACATCTGTATGGCAGAGTGATGAGAAAGAAGCCCTTTCTGCACTCATGACACAAACAGAGTCACTTGTTGTATGCAAATACTCATTTAGACAAGCCAGATTCATTTTGGAACAAAGTGCTTTGGACTGATGAGACAAAAATTGAGTTAATTGGTCATAACAAAAAGCGCTTTGCATGGCAGAAGAAGAACACCGCATTCCAAGAAAAACACCTGCTACCTACTGTCAAATATTGTGGTGGTTCCATCATGCTGTGGGGCTGTGTGGCTAGTTCAGGGACTGGGGCCCTTGTTAAAGTCGAGGGTTGGATGAATTCAACTCAATATCAACAAATTCTTCAGGATAATGTTCAAGCATCAGTCACAAAGTTGAAGTTACACAGGGGTTGGATATTCCAACAAGACAATGACCCAAAATACAGTTCGAAATCTACAAAGGCATTCATGCAGAGGGAGAAATACAATATTCTGGAATGGCCGTCACAGTCCCCTGACTTGAATATCATCAAAAATCTATGGGATGATTTGGAGCAGGCTGTCCCTGCTCGGCAGCCATCAAATTTAACTGAACTGGAGAGATTTTGTATGGAAGAATGGTCAGAAATACCAACATCCAGAATGAAGACACTCATCAAAGGCTATAAAGGCGTCTAGAGGCTCATAGGAGTAAAAGGAGGCTCAACTAAGTATTGATGTCATATCTCTGTTGGGGTGCCTAAATTTATGCACCTTTTTAATTTTGTTATGATGCATATTGCATATTTTCTGTTAATCCAATAAACTTAATGTCACTGCTGAAATACTACTGTTTCCATAAGGCATGTCAGATATTAAAAGGACGTTGCTACTTTAAAAGCTCAGCCAATGATAAACAAAAATAAAAAAAAATTAAGAGGTGTTCCCATATATATATATATATATATATATATATATATATATATATATATATATATATATATATATATATATATATATATATATATATATATATATATATATATAAAGACTAAGAGGAGAGAGAGAGAGAGAGAGAGAGAGAGAGAGAGAGAGAGAGAGAGAGAGAGAGAGAGAGAAGCATGGCAACTCAGTGATTAGTGTTGCTATGTCTTGGATCTGGCATACTGGGTTTAAATCCTATACATGGGCACCATTGGCATAGAGCTGCACATTCTTGTCATGTCTTTATTCTGAGTTGTGCTGCAAGGAGCCACCAAAACTTCAGTGGCCCAAAATTGGATTAAACAGGTCTGAGAATGCTATATTAATTATTTACTTAATTAATTACTTACTCACTAAAATAATTAATTGATAATAATACTTATATGAAAATATTAATAATTGCTCATTCTCCCGTGTTTACCTCTTCCCAACCAAATAATTTAATATAAATAGTTATGTAATCACTTCTTTGCAAATCAAATTGATTATTTGAATAATCCTGCACATACTTGTTATTGTTTATTGACATTGTAAATTACTTATTTTGTATTCAGTTGTTGGCAAAAAAAAAAATAAAAAAATGAAGGAACAGTTACCGGAACTGGCTGCCCAGTTTGGATGACCTCAATTAGAACTAATTACATGTTTGTATTTATTTGAGGCTTTTACTTAAAGTGACTTGCACAGTACAATCATTTCTAAATTTTCACAGTTTGATCAGGGGCACATTAATTGTTTTCCTCTGCAGCACACAGCAAGTCAGTTGTTAGCCTTGCACTGACAACCTTTCTTTTTGACAATTCAGTATCAGAGTTAGCTGGCCAAAAGGAAGCCTACATGAACACTTGGGGAACACACACACTCTGCCCAGAAGGTACATCAGACTGGGTCTTCAGAGCTGACAGGCACCAATATCATATTTCCTTTTCTTGATGAAAAGGTGAAAATGCCAGAAATTAGATAAAACTGATTTATAACAAGAGCTCCTCAGAGCAGCTGGTGGAAAAGCACATGAAAATGTGATGAATGAGAGAATCATGATAGTGAAAAGTGAAACTTCAATGTTAGTCAGTAACTGTGAAAAATGGGGATAAAAAGGTAATTCCAAATTTTGGAATAATGTACCTTTGTGACCAGCAGCAAAGTAGACAAAACCAAGTACAAGAACAATTATATAATGTAGGACAGGCATGTCAAACACGTGGCCCCCGGGTCGCATGCAGCCCGCAACAGAAATCTGTGTGGCCCGCATGACAGATCCTAGTTAGCACTGAACTTGTACAAAATGATTACTATCGTTTGTGATTGAATCATTCTGCATCTTCAGCGTTACTTATTGACTTTTCTTACTTCTGCCTTCTGACAAAAGTGCGTTTTCCCATGGCATTACGGTACCAGAAACGTCATCTGCCAGTATAGCCACGAGCCTTGACCAAAGTTAATGAGCCACAACATCACAACTAAAGTGCTAGGCTGCAGCAGCGGGCAGCAGGGGCAGCCTTAGGCATGTGCAAACTGTGCACCTGCACAGGGCCGCCACGCCAATATATATTCAATATAAAACAGAAAGAGAAAATAACGACATAGCTAATGGGAATATGGCCAAAATACATTGCGTTTCTTGTTAATTAGTACGCTGTATTTACTAATGTCGATAGAGTCAGAGCAGTAAGCTATATGTAGTATTATAACGTTCTGCCGTAATGAGAATATCATGGGCCGCCACTTGGTTTTCAAGTTACGGACACGTGCATATAGAAGCGTGTCATGAGCACGAGGCGGCTATGCAGTGTCCGCAATGGATGTGGCCATCTGCCGTGAATAAGATACCATATTGACATTGGCAGGCGAATGGGCCACCGATTCTTTCTCTGCCCAGGGCTGCCACGAGCCCAGAGACGTCCCTGCACAGGCTACACTACTGGCTGGGCTGCTGAGACTGGCCACTGGGCAGCACTGACCATCACGAGTAGTAATAGCCCACATATTTTCACATTTTTTTGCTCTAGTTTTATGTAATTTTGTGCTAGTATTGTAACGAACAGTTAGTGCAGACTACAGCTGAAGATCTGAAGTGGACGTGAGAAGTTGGTGAGTTGTTTATTAACATATTTTTGTGATTTTGAGTTTGTAAAATTAGTGTACGTCAGGTGGCATTTTGCATATCAGCTTATTTTACAATATAAACTTTGAAGTAAACTTAGTGAAGTAAAATTTGATTTTTGGAGGATTTGTTTTCCAACTTGAATTACTGAGCAATGAATTCAGTGAGCGTTTTCGTGATTTCAGTTCACACAAACAGGACTTTGCGCTGTTCTCTTATAACGTTGAGAATGTGCCTGAGAATATCCAAATTGAGTTAATTGAACTGCAGTCAGATTCTTTTCTGAAGGCAAAATACAATGAAGTTGGTGTGCCAGGCTTGTATGCTTACCTGCCACCCTTGTATGTGCAGATCTGTAAGTTGGCATCGAGAGTACTGTCTATGTTCGGAAGCACTTACCTTTGTGAGAAATTGTTTTCGTTAATGAAAGCTACCAAAACCCCACATCGCTCAAGACTTACTGTCGAGCACCTTTCATCCCTCATAAAAGTTGCAGCTGCACAAGATTTCAAGCCTGATATTGACGAACTGGTTACTAACAAGAGATGCCAAGTGTCGGGACAAAAGAAATCGATCTCACACTGTAAGACTCCTATATAAACAATGAATATAATATAATAATATAAGGACCTAGCTAAGAGGCTGAGACTCTAATTGTATGCTGTTGTACGGAGATTGTATGGAAATAAATTGCTTTTCTTTAAACTTTAAGTGTTACATTTTTTAAAGTTTTCAGTATTGGAAAGAAAGCTGCAGTAACTTTGTATAATAGTATAATAGTATTTGTTACAGTGCGGCCCGCTGACACACGAATGGCAGTCGAAGCGGCCCACCAATGGTAGGGAGTTTGACATGCCTGATGTAGGAGGAGGCCCGGGCTGGTAGGAGTATTTTAATACTTCCTTTAATCAGTACCTTCCATCACTGTGTCAGTCAGGCAGTTTGACTCAGCAAGTGAAGCCCTGACCTTTACACACCAGGTTCCCGGTTCAGTTTGATTCACCTTGTGACTGCTATGGTAGTGTAGTGGTTAGTGCTGCTTTCTCATAGACCCAGCATTCCTGGCTTCAACCCTGAACCCAATTTGTGTCTGTAGAGTTGGCATATTCTCCCAATATAGGTTGTCATCCCCCATCCCAAAAAATGAGCATGTTAGGTTAATTGTCGATTTTAAATTGGTTGATTGTGAGTTCAGGATTTTTATAAGAGCACCATGAAATGAACGGTCATCTTCCCAGTGTTAGTGCTTGCATGGCATGCAACTTCACTGATATAGGTTCTCTGCAATCCCGAACTGTAATGTATTATGTAGGTTTCTAAATTTATGTTTGTAGTAAAACTCTGTATCTGTCTTGGGATTATGTTCTGTCTAGAAAGGTGTGATACAAAATGAAGATTACTTGTAGAGCTGCTTTCTCCTCTTTGTGGTCATGGATGCCTACTCAGTGCTGTCAATGTATTTAAAGAGGTGTTAAGATTAAACTGATGTCCACTTGCAGTTTATTCTTTGCCAACACTACATCCATAAAGCATCTTAAATGACCTGAACTACTATCATAGACAAATAAGGGGTGCGACTTCATTGACCTCAATGGAAATGGGAATGTTCACAGGTGATGAGAGGAGATGGAGCTAGAGATGTGATTGGGGTCATCATAGAGTTCAAGACAGAGATGAGGTGGAGCTTCAGTGACTGGCAAAGATTTGGATTGGATCTCCCTGATAGTTATGTGCTGTCAGCTGTTTATGGGTAGAAAAAGTCAGGTATGCATACAGTATTTGTGGTTTCTGTTAATTAAAATTAACTTCTGTATTTTAGTATATTTCTGTTCACCATGGTAGTGGAGAGTGGTGACACTTCTCATGTTGGTCAGACATGTAAGTAAGAATTTCACTGGACTAGGTACATATGACAATACATATGACTGCTGCTGCTACTACTACTGTTACTACTAAACTGGTAAAGAGAAGGACATTTCAGACAGAGATAAAGATGGCATAATCTTCAAGAACACACTGACACTGAGAAGAAAAAGAAAGGGTGTGATGTGACAGAATAGAATAAAGGGAGGAGTTAAACAGAAAGATTGAGATACTTTTGGAGCTTTGCAAATATATAAGAATGAGAGCCACTCAAAATTTAAAGGACACAGAAACAGACTGAAAAGGCAGCCCCAGATCCCCCATCTGCCAAGTGTAGTGTGCACTTTACACTTATTTTATAACCCTCATAATAATATTAAGGATGTCCTTCTAAAACCAAAAGGCAGACCCAACCTGGCTCCAGCTATGGTCACTTCTGAAAGGGGTGAAACCAAGATGTAACATGGACTCCAGGCAAAATAGAAAGTAATCATCAATATGGAGAGGATTGATAGACGACAGCATGGGTTGGTTACATCAACTGGTAACCATGAGATGGCAAGAAAGAGAGGACTCAATCAGGTCACTCTCCCTAATGTTCTGAAGCCCACCTGAGTAAAGGGAATAGATATACTCTAAGTCAGAACAGTCTACAGCTGACAAGTAGTTTAAAACAAGTCACTGAATGACCAACTATATATAGCCAGAGATTCCTTGTCTGACACATCATATATTCTATGCCCACCTTGCATTCCTCATGCAGTCCAGTTTATATTCTATCTGTCCATTTGCTTAATGCCCAGCATGCTTTTGACTTAAATGTTGCCAATGTCTAATTTGAGGCGTACCACCTGGTTTTGGTCCACAATCAGTTTGCATTCTATTTGCATGAGAACTGTGTCCACTGTGCGTCTTTTTTGTGTTTGTTGTGTGCCTTGCTTGAAATATTTGCCCAGTAGATAATTTATAACTGGTATTTTGCCTGCAGGTGATCCATGCCCATTTTTAGTCCTATTGGTATGTGAGTCTTTTATCTTTGGCTCAAGCCAAGGTTGTGCCCTCCATCCATGTAGTGTCTGCCTTATCAATGTCCTGTTGGTGTGCTAATTTGTATTTGGTTTACACTGGATGTGACTTCTTCAGTGTAGCACACGAGTTCAGTCCCCCATTTTTGATGATGCCATCCATAGGAAGAAGTGTGATTGTCCAGTGCCACCCCAGGTGGGTGCTGACCCTGCACATCTCAGAAGAAGAACAGCCTTTATTTGTTTTTTTAAGTTCCTCTGTGCAAAGATGCAGCATCCAGGAGGAACAGGAGGGAGGGCAGAACACCCTATCAGTTGTGGCCTGTGGCAGCAAAAGAATAGGAAAAGGTCACTCAATTATGTGCGGTAATCACCGTAAGCATATTATCTGAGACCCAGATGTCTTGGGTGACCCCACGTGACACAGCTATTAACCCCGCAGCAATAGGAAAAGATGAGAAAGGAGGATGCTCCCGTCCCTAAATAAACCAGGTCTATTCAGACTGGCCTTGTTCTCCCAGTTCATAAAAGATTGAGATATGCCCACAATTTCATTGGGATCCATCCCGCAGCATGACCTTGTATCAGCGCCAGCCAGCGCACCAGTCTGCTGCATCTATGGGCCTTTTCAGTGGGTCCAGTCATGTGAGATAAAGACACACAGTACAGCTCAATGAGATGTGTGAGGCGGGCAGGGCGAGGAATTCAGCTGGAAAGGGCCGTGCAAATCACCAGAGAGGGGGCCTGTCATGTCCCACGGTGCAAGTGTGTGTGTGTGTGTGTGTGTGTGTGTGTGTGTGGGTGGGAGAGAGACAGAGAGACAGTGAGAGAAAAAGCACTTTTAAATGGGTCTCATAGTAGAGTCGTTGTGCCTGCTGTGTGCATGTGCTGTATGTCATTGTATACTCTGTCATGGTGTGTGCAAGTGAGTGAGGCAGAAAGAGATAACTCATTAGCATGTTTGATTCTCATTGTATGCTATATGTATGTGCATTTGTGTGCAGCTTTGTGATTCTCGTATACTCTGTGCAGCTAGTACAGATAACCTTTTAGTATTTGGTTTTCTCATTGTATACTGTACTATTTGTGTGCCTTGGTGTGACACTGGTTGCATGTCTATGCATTTGTGATTCTTATTGTATACTACAACCTCTGTGCCATTACGTGACTCTTTGTATATGATATGTATGTGAATTTGTGTGTTAATATATGGATACGAGTGTGAAGGAGGGGAGAAAGCCTTTCAGTGGTGTGCATTATTGTATAATGTATTGAAAGAGAGTGTGTGTTCTTTATAGTATGTGTGTGGATGTTTGTGTGATTTATGTTGACAGGCATGTTTTTGTATATGCATGTAGCAGTGTGTCACAGAAGAAGGGTGAGCTCTTCTACAGTGTGTGTGGGTGTAAATGTGAGAGAAGTTAAATGCAGTTAAGAACTGTAAAGTGTATGTATTTGTGCCTATATGACAGATGAGCACAATTCATTGTGTGTACATTTGGAAGTGTCAGCAACCAAGAGGGAAAGAGTGAGCTGTTCACAGAGTCTGTGCACATTACTGTTAGTGTCCTTGGGTATAAAAGCGTGTAAGAGACAAATTGAGAGAGAGGTCATCACTGTGTCTGTATGCGGGGACACAAAGGGTTTTAGTGTAGACATGTTTGTATGTGCATCACAGAGAGATCATAAGCTCTTCAGTGTTTGTGTGCCTGTGTGATCAAGAGTAAGTGCACTTCAGCATGTGTGTATCTCAACTGTATGGGAAAATTCCACTCTGCTTGTCTACACCATTACATGTGACACAAACTGAATATTGCAGAAATGTTACTAGCTAGGAAGGTGGACTGCAAACATCTTCCTTTGAAAAGGCACAACATAATTACATATACACTGTATTTGCATGATCATGAAAGAGAGTGACGGCATAAAAATGCTCTTGGATAAGTGTACAGATTGTGGTATGATCAGTTCAGTCTGCCATAGAAAAAGAATATGTGTGTGAATAGTGAGCTGATCATTAAAGTTACACGTATGTGTGAGTGCAGAGAGAAATACTCTCTTAAATCTTCATGTGTTATTGAATGCAAATTTAAAATGCATGTGGATTCAATTGCATGTGTGTTTGTTCATGTTGGTGTTACTGTATCTTACAGAAAGTTTGACAAAGTAGGTGTAGCACTGGCCTTTAAACACTATGGTTGCCAGTTTAGTCTGAATAACACTGTGACCTTAAGGGAGTCACTTCACTTATCAAGGCTGTTTGTAACTGTAATCTACTCGGGCATCACAGTTGGTTCGGTGGGTGGTGCTTCTGACTCAATGTTTAGCATCCTTGATTTGAATCCTGCATCATCATTATTGTGGAGAGTTGTTTACCCATCATGTACACCTGATGTCTACATCACCAGTGCGAGTGCTAGTGGGCCATGTGACAAACTTGAACCATGTTTGCAGTTGGGGAAAAAAAAAATGATATTGAAGGACTCTATTTCTCCTAATTATATGTCTGTCTTATGTAATTAGGGATTATTTATTTTTGTATACTATTTATGCATTATTTTTCTTACCTAACTTTGATTTGTTTTACTTTGTAATATTTTTTTGTGGGCGGCATGGTGGCGGAGTGGGTAGCACTGCTGCCTCGCAGTTAGGAGATCCGGGTTCGCTTCCCGGGTCCACCCTGTGTAGAGTTTTCATGTTCTCCCCGGGTACTCTGGTTTCCTCCAACAGTCCAAAGACATGCAGGTTAGTTGCACTGGTGATGATCCTAAATTGTCCCTAGTGTGTGTGTGTTTGTGCCCTGCGGTGGGCTGGCGCCCCGCCCAAAGTTTGTTTCCTGCCTTGCGCCCTATGTTGGCTGGGATTGGCTGCAGCAGACCCCCATGACCCTGTATTTAGGATATAGCGGGTTGGATAATGGATTTATATTTTCTTGTAATTATTTATTTGACATCTTGTAAAGCACTTTGAACTACATTTTTTGTGTGAAGATGTGCTATAGAAATAAATGTTGTTGATTTCTGCCTTGTGCCTGATACTGCATGAATAGAGTCACATATATGCATTTTTTTGTTACTATGTGCATATCGGTTATGTGTGTGCTATGTTTGTGTATATATGTGTATGTCACAATGTACATGTATTTATAAACCAGTCCATCACAGAGTATTGAAATAGTCTGTACTTGTAAAGCTCCTCACAATTAAAAGGTACAATATAATTAAACACCTTTGCATGTGCATATCAGTGTATTACTGTGTACATGATCATATGAAAGAGAGAATGAGAATGAAAGAAGGTTGTTGAATATGTTTATGTTTCATTGTGTATTCAGTGCATGAGTGTCATTGCATAGTAAGTTATCTCTCTATCATAAAAAAAAAAATGTTGGGAGGGAGATGAGACGTGATGTTCTTGGAAGACACTTTGACGTCACGCGAGACAAGGCAGTGAGACAAAAGGGCAGCTGCTGTACATGCTATTAAATGATCGCCGCACAGTGCTACAAGCAGAACACAGAGCTCGCCAGCAGCAGCCGCAAGCCAGCAGCTGATCCGACCGCATCTCCTTAGCATGTCTTCAGCCCCCACCCCCTCAAAACGCAAGCAGCGTTATACGTCCTACAAGACAGAGATTTAACCATGCCTGGTGCCGGAAATAAAGGACAATGAGTAGATGACAAAGTAGAATGTTGTAAAGAATTCAAAAATGTTGCCGCGGTACACATGCACAGCAGGTTAGAGATAATGTAAGTACGCAAATTCAAAACTTGTCTTTCATTCTTTCATTGTGTGCACTCATCCTTTTGCAAAAGGAATTTCTACTGCTCATATCCTGAAGATGACTTCTCCCTATATCAGTATCTTTGTTCATTAACTGACAATGGTTTGAGTTGCAAAAGCCAAAGACTACACTAGCAGCATGCAGCACAAAGTAGGAGTCAAAACTTGGATGGGATGCCAGTGTCACCTCCTCCACTCTGAGTGAAATGCACATTCCGATAAGACAGAGTAGAAGGCTATTTGCCACCCATCAGCAGCTAAGTGTAGATCAAATTTATGCACGCATTGTCCTCCACACTTTGCGGGAAAGAAGGATGTTGTGTGAGGGTCAGAAGTCCTACAAAGAAGAGAGTGTTGTTTGGGGTTTGTCACAGTTAGATATTGATTGTTCAATTTTGTGATGTGGAGCTGTATTGTTATGGGGGTAAAAGATGTGAATGTCCTCCTCTATGATATGCAGAACAGGGATATAAATGTGATCTTCAGCTCTACATGTATATGATGTAGCATTGTATCAGTTACTGCGCATCTGGCATTAGTTTGTGATATATCTACACTCACCTAAAGGATTATTAGGAACACCTGTTCAATTTCTCATTAATGCAATTATCTAATCAACCAATCACATGGCAGTTGCTTCAATGCATTTAGGGGTGTGGTCCTGGTCAAGACAATCTCCTGAACTCCAAACTGAATGTCAGAATGGGAAAGAAAGGTGATTTAAGCAATTTGGAGCGTGGCATGGTTGTTGGTGCCGGACGGGCCGGTCTGAGTATTTCACAATCTGCTCAGTTACTGGGATTTTCACGCACAACCATTTCTAGGGTTTACAAAGAATGGTGTGAAAAGGGAAAAACATCCAGTATGCGGCAGTCCTGTGGGCGAAAATGCCTTGTTGATGCTAGAGGTCAGAAGAGAATGGGCCGACTGATTCAAGCTGATAGAAGAGCAACTTTGACGGAAATAACCACTCGTTACAACCGAGGTATGCAGCAAAGCATTTGTGAAGCCACAACACGCACAACCTTGAGGCGGATGGGCTACAACAGCAGAAGACCCCACCGGGTACCCTTCATCTCCACTACAAATAGGAAAAAAAGGCTACAATTTGCACGAGCTCACCAAAATTGGACAGTTGAAGACTGGAAAAATGTTGCCTGGTCTGATGAGTCTCGATTTCTGTTGAGACATTCAAATGGTAGAGTCAGAATTTGGTGTAAACAGAATGAGAACATGGATCCATCATGCCTTGTTACCACTGTGCAGGCTGGTGGTGGTGGTGTAATGGTGTGGGAGATGTTTTCTTGGCACACTTTAGGCCCCTTAGTGCCAATTTGGCATTGTTTAAATGCCACAGGCTACCTGAGCATTGTTTCTGACCATGTCCATCCCTTCATGAGCACCATGTACCCATCCTCTGATGGCTACTTCCAGCAGGATAATGCACCATGTCACAAAGCTCGAATCATTTAAAATTGGTTTCTTGAACATGACAATGAGTTCACTGTACTAAAATGGCCCCCACAGTCACCAGATCTCAACCCAATAGAGCATCTTTGGGATGTGGTGGAACGGGAGCTTCGTGCCCTGGATGTGCATCCCACAAATCTCCATCAACTGCAAGATGCTATCCTATCAATATGGGCCAACATTTCTAAAGAATGCTTTCAGCACCTTGTTGAAACAATGCCACGTAGAATTAAGGCAGTTCTGAAGGAGAAAGGGGGTCAAACACCGTATTAGTATGGTGGTCCTAATAATCCTTTAGGTGAGGGTATAGTGTAATTCTGTGGTGCAGCAGGATGATAACACTGCTGTTTTATGGGTCCAGATTCAAGGGTTCAAATCCTGTGTTCAGTGTTCATGTGAAGTTGTCACTTTGTCTACATGGATTTTTTTCTCAAATGCATGCATGTTTAGTTAAATGGAGACACCAAACTGGCCCTATGTGAGTGTTTCCATGAGTGTGTCACTGATGAACTGGCACCACTAAGGGCTGGTTCCTACCTTGCACTCAATGCCACTGGAGTACATACTGGCCCCCTTCCCACCTGAAGAGAGGACATGGGAACATTGCATTATGTTTATGTAGTTGGAGGTATGAATGATATTCCATGTATTTCACTTTTGTGTCTTATTGAATTCGATTTTTTTGTTCTATGAATCTATGGAACATAGTTGTGTTATTTTACAACTTGGCAACTTTTTTACAGAATCTAATTCACTGTATTCGGAAAAACAGAATGAGAATAAGATCACTTGTATTAACACTTTGTTCTGCAAACCTGAGTGGTTAAAGGTGAGAAAAGACAGTTGGAACTAACAGTTTGTGAGGCTGGCCTGTAGTGCTGAGGTATAAATGGAATTCTAGCTGTTAATAATTGGTGATCCTAAATCTTGCTCTTAAAGGAACAAATGAAAAACTTGTCTTGAAAGATTTGTGATGAAGTGTTGTGTTGTTACTAGTATACATCTGGATTTTTTTTTGTTATTGTCAGACTTTTTCAGTTAATTTCAATTGGACAATTGGCCTTACACCTGTTTACATACCTTTTTCTGTTTTTGACTGTATTTCCTCCATTGCCTGTTTGCAGGTCTATAGTATTTTTTAAAGGTATCCATTAAGTTGATTTATCAGAATTTTTTAATTAGATAGTTAATCATATACTCAAGGACATGGGCCAAGGTTAAGTGCATTCTAGACAGAATGCATTGCAGAAAATGCTGTAAAAAGTATATGTATGAGACACATTAAGAACTTAGCTGTTTGCTAACCAGACGAGCTTGATGGACTAAATGATAGGCTATTGTTTGTCACACTTCTTTTGTTCTCACTTTCATGATTACATCAAGCCATTCATCTAGTTTTCCATCCACCATCCTCCAATGTCACTAGCTACCTTTGTACACACTAGTAGTAGTAGTAGTAGTAGTAGTATACAGAGTACAGTACTTCACTTATATATCTGACAAGTCAGTGCTTGCTGCAACACACCTTTAATTAATTGCAGGTGGCATTTAGCAAAAATGGTGGAGTTTATAACTTTTCTACGACTGTGTATGAGTTTTTCACCATATATTCCAGGTTTTCCCTCACATCCCAGAGACTTGTGTGTCAGGTTAATTGGCAAATCCAGATCTGACAATGTGAGTGAGTGAGTGCGGAGGTTAGTTTGTGAGCAAGGCCTGCAATGGACTTACACCCTATACCAATTTGCTTCCTGGCTTGTACTCAGTGCAGCCAGTATAAGCACCAGCTTCCCATGAGCATAACATGAATAAAAATAGATGGAATAGCTGGATGGTTTAATCAGTCTGTATAAAACTGACTCCTCTTTAGTGCACTTGAACATAAGGACTAGTGAGTTGTGTTTTGGTGGGTAAATAATAAGAAGAAACTGTTATTTATGATATTGGGATGTACCTTTGTACTAATGGATTCAGTCCCATTGATTAGTGTATTATAATTTTGGTTCAATGTGATAACAGTTTTCACTTTAAGCTTGTGCGTCTCTCAAAACTGAGTAGTAAACATTTTTGATACAGTATTGTGTTGACCACTTGGATCCTGCCCATTAACAATCTGTGATACTGAAGTGTGCTGCTGAGGGCATGAATCAGGTTCAGTGCACTCATACATTTTTAATGCAGAGTTGTATTCATAATTTACGGTGTTGAGTTTTGTTGTTGATTCCATGAATCTGCTCCCATGCATTCATAATCTGCAGTTTAGCATTGTGATGTTGGGGGCCTGAATCACTCACTGTATTAATAATTTGTGATGGCAGAGTGGTGTTGTTGGCAGTGTGAACCGACTCCTGTCTCTTAACAATTTGTGATGGCATCATGGGTTGTTAGGATTGTGACTGAGATGTATTTGCTTCTTGTGATGCACTGATGAAGGAGATCTTGTCTGGCATCACTGAGACGTATAATGCGTTATGTTACTGAGACATGCATCACCTCCTAGCTGTTCATTTTAGTTCATATCTTCAGTGATTTCATTCCATTATTAATTTTGGATGCAGAACTGTGATGTTGGAGGCACAAGCAATCTTACTAACAATTTTAGGTGAAGAGATGAATTGAAGCTCTTGGGTACTCCTTAAAAAAGAAATATCTGTCCCAAGTCTCCCTCTACAAATATACTTGGTATCGAACAGCTGATTGATTATAAAGATATGATACTTACAGTAAATCATTCTATAATGCATTTACGTTTATTTTTTTTAATTAGACATTTCACCCCGTCAGAGATATATATGACTCCACAAAACAAGAGCAGCTGGCTGTCTCTCCCAGGCCAAAACAGGAAACAGCAGTGCCTCAATAAGAAATCTAACAAAGCAAATCACTGTGAGCATTATGGACGTGCATCTCTTCATTTTCAATCTGGAATAATCAACCAACCTAACAAACACATTTGGGGCGTTTGGGAGGAAACTGGGGCAGTAGAAGAGAAAATACATGCAATCTATCTGTCAGTTTATCTATTTTGTGTCCTTCTTAATGTAATTTACTTTCAGTTTCAGAGTCTATCCCAACAGCACCTGGTGCAGGGAAGGAGACAACCCTGGATGAGGCAGTAATGCATTACCGAGAACACTCACTAACCAATAGATCTAACTTACCATGCAATCACATACAAAGTGGCTAGGAACGTTTGGTGACTGAGCTCTGGACTGGATCACAAGGTGAGTACAGGGCCATGGACTGACAATAAGCCAGTTTAGAATCATTAATAAACCTAATCTGCACATTAATTCATCCTTATTTCATATTACGCTATTCAGAAAATTGAGCATCACAAGGTGTTTTACATGACAGGACTATAACGTGCCATGAAAATGAAAAATTAAGGAGTTCACTTTCAAAAAAAATTGAAAAGGAGTTAAGAAGTCAGAAGAAAGGGAGTACTGAAGGACTTTAGATCAAAAGTAAAGAAACAGAGGAGTTCATGGAGATTAATGAAGTTGTAGCTCAGTAAAACATTATTGAGTGCTCTTAGAGACTTACAGGACAATTTTAGAATTCAGAAATTGAGTCGAGCCAGCTGACAGACCCTGCACACCTGCTTTACCTCAGCCGCTTATTTGCACCCTCTCTTTTCTTTCTTTACTTCCTTTCCCTTCCACCAAAGCACCAGTTCCTTCCAAAGGTGACCTAAGCAGAAGCTGAGCAAAGTGAGTGTTTGATGAAGATATCAGTCTGTTTTGCAGAAGCAGGCATCACTTTCAAATCCAGGTCACTTGTCTCGCACCGAGCTCGCGACAGCAGTATCAGTCATCCTGGCGAGGTAGGGGTTTTAGCACATAACATGGGAGGCAGGGATGTGTGCGAATCAAACACGTTTGCAGATCTTGTTTCACTGTAAGATAAAAGCTTTACTGAGTTCCTGGGAGCAAAGCACAGAGTTCAGCAAGTAAATGCTGTGCCGTGAAAACGTCAGTGCTGCTGACACTGAGCTCCGTGCTGTTTCAAGAATCCGCCATCTCTCCCACTGATTGCTTAATTGATTATTGTCGATCTGATTCCCAGGAGGAAGTCCTCCTTGCCGCCTTAACCTAATTGACTAATTAAGAACATAATAAACAGAATAAATGGCGGAGTTTAAAGTAGATAGCTGTGGAAAAATCTCCACCATAATTCCAGCCTTCAGACCACTAGGAGGATTAGCGTCACAGGGCAAAGGACAATAAAAAGATGTGGAATAGGCAGAGGTGGGGAATTTGAAGTTGCCCAGGAAAAGTGAGGAACATATAATCTGATTGGGGTGGTCAGAGAAAAAGAAGAGAATAAAATAAAGCTGGACATGTGGACATGCCCAAAAGAAGCAACTATAAAGAGCACGAAATGAGATCATGAATAATGGACAGAGGTCAACACTAAGGTGGAATCACAAAAGCACGCTGGATAAAACAAAGCTGGAACCAGTGTCGTTATAAACACAGAGTATATCATTTCCCCCATTCATTAATTTGAATGCCAGTGCCAGTTTTGCCAATTTTGAATGCTGAGCAGGACTCTTCTTTAGCCAGTCTAGAGTTGTAAGCAAAACTGAGCCTCATGTCTAAGGATGTCTAGAAAAACCCATGTGGACACGGTCAAATTGTGCAAATTAGTCACTGGGTCAGGACTTTAAACTTGGACTCCATAGCTATGAGGCAGCAGCACTAATCACTGATTTACCTGTATAGTAGTTACATATAGCCCCTTTTCAGTTATTACAGAAGATAAGGCCTAATTGATGTTCTTGGGGTGTTCACTGGCTATAATGTAAGAACTCCTGAACTGTGTGCTAGAAGTTGCTGGCAAGCCGGGCGAGTGCTGTGCTCTTCCCCTCCTGATTGTTTGACAAGATCATAGCCTCTCCTTTGAATGATGCATGAATCTGGCACTGTCGTTAAACGCGGCATCAAGCAGAGCCCTGGAAGGAGCTCGCAAAGTTGGAATAACCTCCAAACAAACTAATGCTTGAGGAGCCGTGAGCGGCAAGCGTGAGATCTCAGCTTTACACTGGTTGACCCCCGGCAGAGAAGAGATGATACTTCTGTATGTTGTCATTAATATTTCCGCAGACTTCTAAAAGCTTTTCCCTAAGTCGCTGTTTGTTGCGATCCATTTAAAATATTAAGCACAGCTCCTGCAATTAGGTTACATTACTATACTTAATGCATTTGCTTTTATTATTCCATTTACAATTTACTTCTTTTTGCTTCTTTGGGCTCTCTGCTTCCAACGCCTTAGGCTGTCATTCAATTTTTAATTACGGTGGTCATCCATTAATATCTACGTTTCTGTTGATGAAAATTATGAGAATGTTTGGACAGCTTTATAATAATAATTATTACTACACTGGGGCAACATGGTGACTTAATGATTAATGCAGCCACCTCACAGCTTAAGGGTCTAAGGTTTAGTTCCAGGTCATGTCTCTGTCTGTATCGAGTTTGCACACTCTCCCTGTATCTGTGTGAAGTTTCCTCCTATATCTGTCAGATATACAAATTAGGTTAATTGGTGACTCAGAACTGGTCTGGTGCATTCTGTGATGGACTGAAATCATGGGGCTTACTGAGTACCTTCTGTATGTAGTTGGGTTAATCTCTGATTCTTTATTACCTTGAAATGGGAACTACAGTTCCAAAAATGTCCCACTAGCTCAGTGGGTGAGGCAAAAACAAAGACAGATCTAACTGGTGTGATGCAACACACTCCATATGTTCAATGAATCAAGTTATTAGGAAAGAATCACAGTCTCATTGTCACAGAGGGAGGTTAACAGCGCTGGCTGTAAGGCAGGGAACAACATCACACAGGATGCTAAATTATTGTAGGATATAGTAACCCACAATGAAGAATAACATCACACCCACTTTATCCAGTTCAAGGCCACAAAAGGCCATACAACATCCCAGCACCACTGGGTTTAAGGCAGGAGTCAACTGTAGACAGGGCACCAGTCCATTGTAGAGCACCCTCATACACACACCAACACTCACCTTCACCCAAGGGTCAAACTGGAATCACCACCTGATCTAACTTGAAAGCCTTTGTGACATGAGAGGAAGGGAAATATTATTTAATTACTATACCTGGCCCTTCCCTTTTCTATATGTTTCTGGAAAATGATAATCATGCTGCATTCACTTCATATACTGTAAGTGACAAGGGAAATAAAAAATGAGCCTGATTAGAACTCTAGGCTCTAGCATTATATATTTTAGCCTGTACTCCATCAGCTAAGTTTTTTATTCAGTCCTTAGTATTGTTTTTTTTTTCCATTTGAAATTTTTTTTTGAATTGGTCTGTATCTTCAGTTTCTGGTTACTGTTACCCTTTCTTCTTGTGTACCTCATAAAGTGGGTTCCTGTCTGTATTTGGATCACCATTTATGGAACTGCAGACATTATTTACCCTGTATCTCTTTTTGTTTTACTAGGTCATCACTTCCTTGTATGGGTCTGGACATACATTTTTCTTGAAGATAATAAAGGAATAGCTTGTCATGGTCAGGCTTATGATTATTTATTTACTTATTTATCTATTTATCTGCTGTTCCTTGGCCTTTAAAAAATATTTACATATAATTCCTAGGATTTGAAAGACAAGGAATCTATCAGTAATATGTATTTTCTGTTACCACATGTTGTTACTTGTATTAAATATGATTCACTTTCTCCCACTACATTATTTTATTTTTCTAATGGGCGGTGCCATCCTGAGGTAGTTTGTTGTTGGTTGCTATGGCATCGCTAGGCTTGATGACCGGAATATGTAACACATAATGTCATTACCACAAAAGCATCAAGGTCAGCATCTTTTTCTTTCTTGTTGTTAGTTTCTATGTTACTGGTTACAACAACTTTTCTACTCTTTGACTTCAAATTGCATCTCATGTTTATTTGGCTTTGTTTATGTTTTCCTTTTTTGGCTTCCGATTTAGATCTGTCAACTAACAGAATAGTTTAACTTTTTATACAAAAAGCTTTCCTAGAACAGAATTATCAGTTTTATTTTTTGATTCAGCAGCCCCTTGGTGTCACACTACATGAATACTTGCATCCCACTACTCATCTATGTATTGATTCTTCCATCCATCCATCCATACATGCTGTCACGCACGAGCGCTTGGGGAACAACGAATCGACCCGGTTGGCTTCAGAAACGTCCCCTGCGACAACGACAGTGTACTAACGTGTCTTTCTTTCCTTCCTTAGAAGAACCGAGGCGACAAAGCCGTAAACGCTCGGACTGTTATGAGAAGAGCACACTTTCGGGTCTACGTATTCCCTCTGATGGCCCAAGATGACGTTACAAATCCCAGAATCCATCACACCTATCCCAGCATACCTCACTTCAATATCCGGTCCGCCCACATAAAATGTCCGTCTTCCCTCCCTTCAGTATCTTTTGAGTTTTGTAAAACGATTGACCAGATTATTTTGTTGCAGTATACGGGGCTAAAAACCCCAAACCTTGAACTGTTTTCTTGTCATTATTACAATGTAAACATATAGGGCAGCAGTAGCTCAGTCGGTAGAGCGGGTGGTCCAGCAATCGGAGGGTCGCAGGTTCGATCCTGGCTCCCGGCATGAGAATGCAGCTGTTGTGTCCTTGGGCAAGACACTTAACCTACCTTGCCTGCTGGTGGTGGTCGGAAGGATTGGTGGCGCCTGTGTTCGGCAGCCTCACTTCTGTCAGTGTGCCCCAGGGCAACTGTGGCTACATAGTAGCTTATCATCACCAGCGTATGAATGTGTGTGTGAATGGGTGAATGACTGTTGTGTTGTAAAGCGCCTAGGGGGGTTCTTGAACTCTAGTTAGGCGCTATATCAAATACAGGCCATTTACCATATATTCCTCCATAATATCTACTGAGCTATACATTCACCTGTCTAGCCGTACACCCATCCACTCTCCATTTGAAGCTTCATTTTTGCTTATTGGTCTTGAACAGGGTACTGACAGTCTTCAGTACAGGCTTCTAACTAAAATGACAATATAATCAATTCTTGAACCACTGATCTCTCATGTCTTTTTGAATACAGGGTGTTACTGAAGGGGAGCAATATCCAGGAACTGATGATGAGTCCTTGTTAGCAGATCCCCGTTTCTTAAATAGACATAAATCAGGCTAATCTGAGAAAATGTCTTGGGATTTCTTCAAAAGAGAAGCCATGCCTTGGACAGAAATCAGGATAAAGCAGTAACTTGTCCACAAAAAAGCCCCCCAAACCAGTAGCTCCTTTTCTCACAGGCTAATGAGTGTATAAGGAATCCAGAGTGGGGCATTCCGCCAGTGGATTAGACATAAAGCCAGTGAGCACTCTGTGAGGATGGGGTCGACTACCGGAGCAGGGGCCCCCCTGCAGCATTGTCGTAAACCCTCTCGAGCACCCGCTCCATTAAGATGACAGGGCTTCCTTGGCTAGAGCACTGCATCTGGGGCCAGCAGTCTCAAGAGCTCTTCTTGTCAGCATTCTAAGCAACGCACACAAAGCCAGCTGAAATACCTAATGCTTCTTAGGGCATTCATTCTTAAAAGGTCAATGGGAAAAGCTAGTCCTTCGTTTTGACATTACCTGATTGGGGGCAATTCGTTGGCTTAAAGAAGGAAAGAAAGAAAGAAAGAAAGAAAAAGAAAGAAAGAAAAAGAAAGGTACCTTGTTCACCTGGGAGGTAGGGCTTCTGAGAAGTTTTATTTTTTGTTTTGTGGAGTGATGGTGTGCAGAGACTGGGAATCAGGAATAGTTGGCTTGGGGCACAAGGGCTCTGTTCTTGTCACATTTGGCTTTTGGGTTTAAAGTCAAGCTGATTGGTCAATTCTTCTCTTAAAATTACTGATGTCACTTGCACTTTAACATGAATTGAGCTGAAGGGGCTGATTGCTGGTTTCCTGGCAACCTATTAATTTTTTGTTCCTATGTACCAAGAAATATAACTTTTCACATTAAACATGAACAGAAACAGGAGGGCTAAATATTCAGTAGCCAATCTTCATGTGTCTTACTCACACATCTGGTTAGCACAGCTTGATACCCCTGAAGTCCTTAAGTTAGTCCCTCAGTGCAGTCCATATTATGTTTTAGAATGTCTTGCCACTCCCTTGAAGAGATAGTAGAAATTAAAAGGCCTATCAATTGGGGGTTGTGCTAGCACCAACCAAATGAAAAGATTTCCTGACATCATCAGAGTCATTAAGGCTCAAGTCAGTTGTAAAGAATTTTCAATATCTGACTATATACCAAGAGCAATAATGGTTAGTGTTGCTGCCTGAGATTTACAAGGTTCGTTTTCTAGTTGGATCACTGTGTATGGCTTCATTAACTCCCCGTTTTTGTGTGGATTGTCTCCAAGAGCTCTGGTTTCATTTAATATCTAAAAAAAAAAAAAAGAATTTTATTGTAAACAGTGACCTAATCTGGCCTCTGGTCAGTTTATCTGTGATAGCATCCTGTGAAAGACTTATGTCCCATGTGGGGATATACACCATGTAGACACTGGGTCCATGCAATATGATAGTATAAACAGCAGAATACTGAAATGACTAGATTCATTTGTGCCCACATATCCAGCAGAGGACACTCGGTTGGGCCTAGAGCCTGTCCTAGCAGTACTCAGAATGTGAAAGGAATAAGCTGTAGACATGGTGCCACTCCTGGAAAGAGAAGTTTGGTATTTTTCAAGTTATTTCTTCACCATTACTGTATATATGCATCTGCCATGCAAAATTGTATTAATTTTTTTTCAATAAATTTAAAATAAACACATTGCCAGTCCTTGTGTTTTGTAATGGAAGCTTATGGGAACAATGAATCACTGGAATTAAAAATTACAAAAGCTGATATAAGAAAACATACCTTGTGTGTTTCCGATGCATGTTTGTGACAACAAAATGCATCTGGAAATAATCACTATACTGCATATTGCTGGTACTATTTGTCTCAAGGTAAGGATACATTTTCTATTAGCTTGTATGTTAGAAGTTGCAAATGGGAGTTCTCACATAAATATGGAACTAAAGCAACATGATATTAAGCACATAACATAAAGAATTTACCGTCTTTAGAAGAAAACCACACCCTGGGGGGTAGAACAAATTTTGCATAGCAAATTCATATATAGCATTTCTGTGAAGAAATTTTGATTTGAAAAAATACCAAACTTATCTTTAAATACACTGCACTGAGCAGGATATTTGTGTGGCTTTGTACTCTATTGATTACCACAGACTAGGCTATGTGGCCTAGTATCTAAGGCAGATTAAAGCCAGATTAAAACTAGGCTCTATCTCATTAGATGAACCAGCCCATGCATCATTTGTGACAAATGTGTAGAACCAATTGTTACGCATCCTAGTCTAGAAAGTAACCTTGGGCAAAGTTATCAGCCAAATCTCTACACCTGTAAAGCACAGTTTCTGTTTTTTCCTCTTTATGCACAGCTTTATTCTTCAAACTAGAGATGTAAAATTTGGCACATAGGCACTTCTCACCCGAGTCGTTTTTTTTTAAATAAAATTATTCTTTATACAACAAAGGGCGGTAAGGACGGTGAAAATGGCTTGGTGATGGAGTGAATGTGAAGGAATACTACAGTGTGAGCTATCAACAGGGAAACAGTGCCATGCAGGTTTTAACAGAAGCATGATAGTTAGCACACAATTTCTGCCCGTGGTGTTTAACTTTTTTTTTTTAATCAAAGATTTCTGTTACTATTTTTTTCATGACCCCAGACTGACCTGTGTGGGGCCATATTTTCTCCAGAGTTACTTATTGTAATTTGGAGTTACAAGCATAACCTGTCACCATTACAGCACCATTTTAACCTACAAGATAGGATTCCTCTGTTGCATCTCAAGCTACATAAGTCAGGTTGTTGACATATATCAGTTAATCTGTCAATATATTCAGCTGACTGAAATCTCATAAACTGGGATCACTGTTCATATATAGTTTTTTCTCACTTTACATATACAATGAAATTTGAAAATAATACCCGAGCAAAGCTGGAAAACAGAGCTACAATTTCAAAATAGGAGTGGTGTGAAATTTTACAGTGTGACCTGCTGACAGAGAAACAATGCTGTGGACAGTGGGCGGTGGTGCGAAGGTTAGCTTGCTTGCTTTAAAACTAAAGAAATGTGTGTATGGTTGGCTTCTGTTATGTTTAACTTTTTCTTTAATCATTAATTTCCCTCACTATTTTTGTCACAGTCCAAAGCTATTCCCAGAAGGGTAATATTGTCACTGGGATAAATTGTTGAAGTAAGGGGTTCTTTGCACCATAAGGAAAAATAACAAGAATATTGTATATAAACAAGCTTCCCAATGAACAATAGTTATGTACTAAATGCAACAAGTTTAAGGGTAATAAAGTTGGGCAGTATATAATTTATAACTATGTTTTACCTTTCCATTTTCACACCTTGGCAACACAGGGTAAGTCAGCTAAATGACTATAATATTAATAATACTACAAAGTACAGTTATTTCCAAAACAGCATAAACCCAAATGAAGGATACTACAGTTTGTATGAGAATATACATCAGGACAGATGGCACCTCTTGTAGGGTGCTATTAAGACTGATTTTAATGACACTACTAGCGTGTACAAAGATTAAGGTTAGCAAGAAGGTTGAACTGGGTGAAAGTCAATGACCATATAGATCAACCAGGAACAAAGTAGATTTCATAATGGAAGTCAATAAATCAAAGTGAACAAAACCAAACAGGCAAGAACAAAAATGTTGTACAAGAGAAAAACTAGAGAATAAAGCCAGAGAAAAGTAATGCTAGAGCCAACTTGGAAAAAAGCAAACTAATACTGCAGATTTGTTGTAAGGAATATCTACTTAAGCCAGACACATCACATACTGCCATATTTATGGAATCACTGATCTGAATCTTGAGATAATGAGAACAGGTGTGTGATGACATGTGACCAAAACAACATCACGTAATTAATAAAAACAAAGAACCAAAAACAGCACCTTTAAAAGATAAATTAAAGTGATACCTGAGGTCAGAAATGATAATAATGCAGGAAAATATTACAGGTGCCGCAAAGTGAACTTGGAATAGCTTCTTCTATCATGTGTCACCCACATGTCTCCAGGACAGGTTCTATATGTTTACCAATTGGCTGTGAGTTCCATCTGAGGTTGAAATGCTCACTCAGTTCCACTTGCAACCATATATTTTCTTACAAGCATTTCTTCTCCCTAAGCTCTCATCCTTTCATGCATTGTCTCTTCCTAATTTGCTCCTCCCTGTACTACTGACCTCTTGACGTTAATTAAATAACATGTCACTCCTGGTGGTATCAGGTGCTTCAGTATGACATAATGTCTTGCTGTGTAAGTCACACTAAAGGTAAAAGAGTCATTAATGGACCTTTAAGTTGGCTTCGGTCTTTCCACCTTTGTATTCTTTCTATGGACACACACTAAAGGTATGAAGTACTAGGCCATGCCATGCTCCCCTTTTATATTTTGTGATCTAAAGTCAAATTAATCCAAGCTTTCTCTTGCCTTTGTTCTTCATGTGTCTTACTTCTTTTGATTACTGCCATACTAATGTCAAAGATACAAACAAGGCCATTTAAAATCCAAAAGGCTTCTCCTCAAAGGAGTATTAAGAAAGAAAAACACTTGGCAGTGTGGTTTCTCATAAGGCCTTCAGGGTCCCCAGTTCATCCCAGATTGGCTCTCTCTGCCTCTGCTTCCAACTGCCCAGCTCATTGATTTATTTTTAATATCTTTCTCAGTTACGAAAAGCAAGCTGGAGATTTCTTTGCAACAAAACGAGTGCCACTGTGCACACCTGCTATTAAATCACTTTATGAAATCTACTCTTGCCAGTGGTAATTACAAAGAACAACTTCATATGGCCGTGCTGGGCTGAGCTGCAGATAACGGCCTGTGTGGATGGCATGCGGCTCGTGCTTGGAAGGTAAAATCCCTTATCTTATCTCCATCTCCACACAACAACCACCCTCTCTTCAATTCAGCCTTAATCTCCTTAGTAAACAATACTGATATTTTTCACCCACAACAAAAAAATGGGTCTGCCAGATTCAGTCTGATAACGCGTCTCATTTACAGCACTGTTCTGTGCAAAAATCTTGCCTGATTTTTCTAATCTCTTTAATGCATCAGATTTACATTTTTTCCCTTTTCTTACAGCCATGTTCAGTTTAGCATGTGCTTATTTCTTTATTTATTGCTGTGAAAAGACAAGCAGCTATTTATTAATAAAGATGAGGAAGGAGAGGCCTCCTTGCCAACAAAGGCAGGCCATTATTGTGCAAAATTCAAAGAATGACCCTCAGGAAGGATCAAATCCTTGTGCACATTATTATTGTTATTATTATTATTAGTGGTAGAAGTCGCAGTGGCACATTGAAAAAACACTGCTACCTCTTTGCTCCAGAGCACTAGATTTCATTCACAGGCCAGTCACTATCTGTGAGGATTTGGCCAATTTTCTTGTGTCTACATGCATTTGTCTTCTGAATCTGCATTTTTTCCTTCCACATTGTGAAGATGAAGAAAGATTAGGTTGTCTGGCGACTTTTTACTTGCCCAGTGTACATGTCTGGGTGAATGAGTGTGCCCTATAATTGACTAACACCTCAACTAGGATTTGTTCCTGCCTTGCTCCTAGTGATACCAAGGGTTAACTGGGTTTAGTAAATGAACAGATTATTATTAGCAGTAGTACGGATGATAATATGGAGATGGTCACTGCTTTGTGACCAATGGTACTGGGCTACCCTCGGATTCTCCTGTACATGGTCCTTGAAAACAGAGGTTAAGAAACTTTTTATTATTGTAATTATGGATTATTTTTAGTAGCAGTAGTTGTACTAGCAGTAAGAATACTGGTGTCTAGTACAGAAATCCTGCTTTAAGCCCAATGGGCAAAGAAAATGTGTTATAAATCCATCCATCCATTATCCAACCCGCCATATCCTAACTACAGGGTCACGGGGGTCTGCTGGAGCCAATCCCAGGGCGCAAGGCAGGAAACAAACCCCGGGCAGGGCGCCAGCCCACCGCATGGCACACACACTCACACACTAGAGACAATTTTTAGGATCGCCAATGCACCTAACCTGCATGTCTTTGGACTGTGAGAGGAAACCAGAATACCCAGAGGAAACCCTCGCAGACACAGGGAGAACATGCAAACTCCACGGAGGGAGGACCGGGAAGTGAACCCGGGTCTACTAAGTGCAAGGCAGCATCGCTAACCACTGTGCCACCGTGGCACCCTGTATTATAAATGTTATAATTATTATTATGTTATGCTGTTAATATTAATAATTATAATAGTTGTAGTACAGTGGTTAGTACTGTTGCTTCACATCTCCAGGGATGTTCATATTCCAGTCCATTGAGTTTGCAGGAATTCTTTATGTACGTGTACTGTACTTTCTTCCTCAGTTATTTTAGTTTTTCACTAAAAGTGTGTTAGTTAGATTGGCTGATACAGTGTGAGTGAGTGTGAATGTGTCCTGCTACAGGCGGACAACTTATTCAGGGTTGGTTCTGGCCTGCCAGTATAAACTTCAAGTCCCTGTGACCGTAAAATTGGATTACATGGGTTCAGCAAATCAATGGACGGATGGTAGTAGGATAAATAGTAGTACTGGCAGTAATATTAGTGGCAGTAACATCGCCACTCTGTCCTATATTGGTTCCTGGTTTGGAAAAAAGCAGCTAAGAAAATGTATTGTTTTTATTATTGCTGTTAATAATAAAGATGAAAGTACTATTATTATAAAAGTGATATCTGATAGAAAGCAAAGAGATGGCAAAATTGATTTCACAGTATGCCTTTCTGATATGGCCAATTTGTACAATAATTTAATCCGGTTCCGCTTCATTTGTGTGCAAAGATATGCTTTTATTGCAGTCTCGTGGCCAAGTTTGTCTAGCCTACTGATACAGCTCACACAACAAGGAAGGCCACCTTTTATTGTTTGCTCCAGGCTCTGTGTCATTATTAGGAAAGGTTGAGCGACAGATCCAGGTGCTCACGTATACACATTTACACACACACACAGTTTTCTGAGCTTGCACAGTCGAGAAAGGAATTATTGATCAAGGCTGGATTTAGTGATACAGGACATGGCAGCTGTGGTTATAGGCACATTCACACAGAGCAGAGATACACTGATGTCGGTGCTTGGGGAATGTCATAGAGAGTCGCAGCTGTAAAGCTTTCATTGGTGGAGTGCTCAAACTTATTTCTTCCAGCTTACAAAAGTATAATATATGAGCCTTATTTTCCTTCAACATAGGCTTAACTTTTTATATCTTATACACTGTGTGCACAATTATTAGGCAAGTTGTATTTTTGAGGATTAATTTTAATATGGAACAAACACAGTGCTATCAGTCAATCCAAAATGTTAATAAACCTGAAACCTGAATGTTTCACAACGGAAATGTGAGTGTGAACATCATCAGGGGAATACATATGTGCGCACAATTATTAGGCAACTATTAGTGTGCAGATTTATTATGCAACTAAAGGAAAAATGAAAATTTTCCCATCTCACTTGTTTATTTTCATCTGTTATAGTGAGAATAATAAACAAACACCTCAAAATATACAAATAAACATCTCTGACATTTAAAAAAAAATCAATCAATCAATCAATGACCAATATAGCCACCCTTCTTTCCAATAACAGTCATAAGCCTTTCCATTCATGGAGTCTGTCAGTTTCTTGATCTGTTGACGATCAGCTTTTGTGGAGCAGTGACTACAGCCTCCCAGACACTCTTCAGAGAGGTGTATTGTTTTTCTCCCCCGTAAATCTAGCGTTTAAGAAGTGCCCACAAGTTCTCGATAGGGTTTAGGTCAGATGAGGAAGGGGGCCATGTCATTATTCCTTCATCTTTAAGGCCTTTACTGGCTGGCCACGCAGTGGAGAACTTCGATGCAAGTGATGGAGCATTGGCCTGCATAAAAATCATGGTCTTTTCCTGTATCACTGTTTGAAGAAAGTGTCTTGAAAAACTGGCAGTAGGTTTGGGAGTTGATTTTGAGTTCATCTTCAATGCAAAAGGTCCAACTAGCTCATCTTTAAAAATACCAGCTCATACCAGTACCCCACCTCCACGTTGGAGTGGAGCTCTGTGCCCATTACTGATCCACAGGTCCATCCATCTGGTCCATCAAGAGTCACTCTCATCTCATCGGTCCATAAAACCTTTGAAAAAAATCTGTCTTCAGATATTTCTTGGCCCAGTTTTGACGTTTCAACTTATGTTTCTTGTTCAGTGGTGGTTGGGTTTCAGCCCTCCTTACCTTGGCCATGTCTTTGAGCACTGAACACCTTGTACTTCTGGGCACTCCAGGTAGGTTGCAGCTCTGGAATATGAAAGTACTGGAGGATAATGGGTTCCTGGTAGCTTCACGTTTGATTCTTCTCAAATCTTTGGCAGCTAATTTGCGTCTTTTGTTCTCAACACGTTTCTTGCGACCCTGTTGACTATTTGCAACAAAATGTTTGATGGTTCTGTGATCACACACCAATATCTTAGCAATTCCAAAAGTGCTGCATCCCTCTGAAAGACTTTTACAATTTTTGACTTTTCAGAGTCAGTTAAATCTCTTTTTGGCCCATTTTGCCTGAGGAAAACTAGCTGCCTAATAATTCTGCACACCTTGATATAGGGTGTTGATCTCCTTAGGCCACACCCTCCCTCATTACACAAATACACATCACCTGACGTGCTTAAATCCAATAAGCATTCAAGTTAATACAGCTTGGAGTTGGAATATACGCATTAAAAATGATGATATGGTCAAAATACTCACTTGCCTAATAATTGTGCACACAGTGTACAAATATCAAACATTTGTAAGAAATCCACGAGACTTATAGTATAGCAAACAAAAGCTCAACTTGAACAATGTAAGATAGTCAGGGACAGCAGCAGGAATTTAACATCTATTTAAAGCTAAAAGCCAGTAAAATGGAGACTTTATATAATACAAACCTTCATTCTGTGTGAAATTAAACTCTGGTAACAGACACCAAAAGATATTTCCTACAGTTACACAAGATCATGTTTAAATTGACATAACGGTATGTTACATATATACACAAAAGAAACTATTTCAGATAAGAATGCAGCTTTTGCTTCTAAATGAGACAAAGTGATGGAAGGATACAATTAAAAACTACTTAGTGATACAGGGCAGAGAGGTAGCTCTGAGGCTAGGGATCTGCACCGGTTGCCGGTTTGAACCCCACAAGACGGCAGAAGTGACTCTACTCCATTGGGCCCTTGAGCAAGGCCCTTAACCTGCAATTGCTTTGTCGTGGTTATGACGTTAATCTGCATTCAGCCCTGTGCAGGTCCTCTAACTTACAGGAAAAACTTGGGGGTTGGTGGCAGGATTGGAACTCCAGCCACTGTAACAAAACTCACACTGTTCCAGTGTGGTGCTGTGGTGTCACCTGCTGCAATTTAGTCCCAGTCCAGTTAGTTTATTGTAATATGTGTGTGTTTTGTAACAAGCTACTAGTGCATGCTGCCAACCTTAGTGATAATTCCCATCTATACATTTACTGATTTTTTTTTAAATCCTACTGGAAACTCATGGGAAGCAAAAGATTACAGCAACCCTGGACAGGATACCAGTCTGTCACAGGGTGCACTAACGCTCTTATTTATTCTGTGCCAATTTAGAATTGCTAATAAACTGGCTTTACAGTTTATTTAAAACTAAGACCTTCTTAAATAGAATGTCAGCTTTGACTGCAATCTACTAGACTGAAGCATGTACTTAATATGTATATATATCACTTTTTCCCCTAGTGCTGGGGATCAATAGAGTCATTCACAGTAAAATGACACTATGTTATATCAATCCATTCATTTAAAAAACTTCTGGATTAAGGGGTTCATAGTCCATCCCTGCAGCTTCAGACACAAGGCCGAAACCAACAATGGACAGGATTCTAATCTATAAAATATATATGTATGTTATAGCTGTGCAAAATAAATCATGTCTTAGACAATACCAAACCATCAATATTCATATAACATCCAGTTTCCTGGGCTTGAATTCTGCATCTGATTGTTACCCGAGTGGAATTTGCATGTTATCTCTTTGCCTGTGTGTATTTTCCCTTCAACTGACTGAAGATGTGCTGATTAGGTTAACTGGCAAATCTGAACTGGCCCTGTGAGAATGTGTGTGTATGTACTAGCACGCTCTACAATATACTGGTACTCTACCTACAGTAGGGCTGTTTCTTGTCTTGTGCCTAATGCTGTAAGGACAGACTCCAGCCGCCCATGACTATGAGCATGTTTTGTTATGCTATGCTATGTTTTACTACTTTATCCATATAAGACAAGAACATGCTTGCTTGGATAAGCTCCAGCTGCTCTGCAACCTTGCCCTGGAAAAGCAGGTTTAGAAAATGGATGGATGTTTCTACCATGAAGTCATAAGCTCTGAAATAATTACCTACAAAATGAAGATTTTTAGAAGTAAATAGTACCTAATATCTTAGAGTAATTTAGCATATGATGCCAAAGAAAAATACTAATTATAATTCAGTAATGATTTACCTTTGTAACTTTGACATGCTAAATTTGAAATATTAGGTACACTTTACCTGATTTATTTGGATGTGTTTAATACACTGAATTTGGGTTTTCTTGATCATTAAAACATGGGACTAAATTAAGTGCATTGTTATGTTGCCACTAACAGTTATTGGGGTATAAGGGATAAAATAGAAATAGCATTGCTCTCTTTCTCTCCCCTAGTCCTACCCCGTCCCCTTCATAGTGCCTCTGCAAGTGACGCAAGCCACACCTCATGAAGTCCCGGTCCTCTGACATGCCAAGAGGAGGAGCATGTCTAGAGCAAAATGAGCCTCCCAGCAGCAGTGTAAATAAGATTAAAACTGAGATATCTTCTGAAGATACAAATACAATAGACTAATAATATAATCTTAAACGATATAAAATATAATAGACCAAGGGTATGACAGTCGATGTTATCGACGTCGTCGACTACAAAAAATCGTTTGTCATAAACAGAACCTTCAATAGAGGCTCCAGTCACAAAGAACTGCAATGCACTACATGAACGTCTGGGAGCAGTATCGTTTGTTATTGTTTGTTAAGACTGCACACAGTCCTACCAACGAAAAACGTCTGAGGAGAAGAAGAATGTAGAGGAAAATAAACGTGGTTGCAATGGCGAGTCGGATAGAGGAGATGGAAAAAAATTGAGACAGAAACTTTCTAAAGTGTGGGAGCACTTCACCGAAAAAGAAAAAAAAGTTGAATGCAGATTATGCAAAGCGGAGCTTTCTTTTCACGGTAGCACCACCGCGATGTATGAGCATCTGAAACGCAAGCATCCTGGAGCTGTGATGTCACCGTCTATTGAGAATTTATGTTGGCGCTGTTAGTTAGTTAGTTAGGGTCAGTTCAGGAGGGGAGGGAGAGTGTGAACGAGACTGAGAAAATAAAAGTGAAAAAAGCTAACTTTTACAAGTAACAAATTTACACCCAATCTGCTCGTTATCAAATAATATTGCATTAGTGCGATGATGTTTTCTAATTGGTACTATTCAGGTCATACAATTTGCCTCTTTCTTTTTTTTCCCCCGGTGCTGCGTGCTGACACCAGAAGGCGTGAGCTTATTCATTGCTAGCAGCAGCATGCGGGTGGCCGGTTGCTTGTGCTATAACAAGTTGACCTGGCAGCAATGAAAGCTCACGTACTGTGCAAGGCATGTACGGGGTCCACTGACAAAAGAAAAGCGTTCATGGCTCGCCTTGCAGAGGAATATTCTTTCCTCTGCATGTCCTGGAGTCCATTGCAGACTGGGCAAGATCGGGGGGAAAAACAAATGCGGTCACTGATTACAACCACAAAAAGGTACGCAAATGAATATGAATAATATTGCATCTATGCCACAATGTTTTCCGAAATGTACTATAAGGTCATAAAATGAATAATTCCAAATATCATATATACCTGTGTCTCTGTTTTTTTGTCAGTGCGGCTTTGACATCACGGGCCATAAGGCGCATACTAATTCAGCGAAAGCAGGAACACTCAATAAAACTGAATAAAAAAAATCAAGTGACAATGAGATACGAATAAGGCAGATTCGCCAGCATTTGTGTGTCAGCTTTTGTCCATCCAGATCAGAAAATTTCTAGTTCGATTGTCTCAAAACACCACTCACATCTACAGTTATTCCCAGTTTCAGATACAAAGTAACAGCGTCAGATCTCGGGGGTTGGGGGCGGTAGTATGTATCGTGATTGTGACTAAGAAAATAAAAGTGGAAAAAAAAAAAAAACGGTAACTTTTACAAGTGCTATACATTTACAGTGGCTGTTACAGATGCAAATTAAATGTATGTGTTTATTGTATAATATTAACAATAAGAGCAACTCGCTACTCAGAACGGTAAATATACGAGGCAGGCAGGATCAAAACGGGGGACTCTTGATTATAAGTCAGCAATTCCTACCGCTGCACCACAGAAGCTATTTTATCATCCTTGAACCTTTTGTGAAAGTATTTATTTGATCTTTGCACTTCAGGCTTTACACATTATATAGTTTATGTCTACATTTTGTCATTTATTACTAAAATATGAAAAACATTTCAGGTTTAACGATGTATTTTTTGGTTAAGTTAAATGCACTTTAGTTTGTATTGTTTAATGTATTTCTTTTTATTGTGATGGTCACACTAATATAAAAACATCTTATTATTTTCTTATTCATGTGTTTCACTGGTTGTTATTTTAATTTGATTATTATTAATTTTAATCAAGTTAAGGCAGAGACATCAGGGTGACATTCACAGATTGACAGATGTGAGCAGATGAGGTAAGACATGCACTGGAGCCCAAAACAGGATGTGCAACCACAGGTTGCAGGCATCAAAATAGTCAGGCATGAAATAATCGTGACTAATCAAAAAATAAATTGAACGATTAATCAACCACCAAAATAATCATTGGTTGCAGCCCTACTATGATGTAAAAAAAAACAAAAACTAAAAAATACTAAAAATACAGTGGTGCAGTGAGTAGCGCAGCTGCCTCGCAGTTAGGAGACTCAGGTTCGCTTCCCGGGTCCTCCCTGTGTGGAGTTTGCATGTTCTCCCTGTGTCTGCGTGGGTTTCCTCCAGGTACTCCGGTTTTCTTCCCACAGTCCAAAGACATGCAGGTTAGGTGCACTGGCGATCCGAAATTGTGCTTGGTGTGTGTGTGTGTGTGCGCGCACCCTGCTGTGGGCTGGTGCCCTGCCCGGGGTTTGTTTCCTGCCTTGCGCCCTGTGTTGGCAGGAAATTTATATCCAAGCAAATTGATTATTGTCTTGGGATACATGGATCCTCAGAGGTCTCAATAGGTAAATCTAGGAAATTCTGAAGGTATTTTTAAGAGGTCAGATTATTTTGTATCTTTCTCACTCAAATAAATTGGAAACCAAGAAGGCGTCTGAGTTAATCGGTGACATTACCAGAATAGATCTAGAATACGCCAGGTCTCCAAATGAGGCACTCTATAGGAAAAGACCAGTTTTGCAATTACAATTTGACCTGTTGACTACTAAAGAAATGGAACAGCATATCTTTAAATTGTGACATGATTATTATGAACATGGGGAAAAACGCCAATAAGATCTTAGCCCAACAAATCCACAAGCAGGAAGTCCATAATGCAATAACAGCAATTAACAACACATATGGAGATAAAATGATTGACCATAAAAATATAATTTACACATTTAGTGAGTACTACAAGTCATTATATTCTACTCAGTTTAAAGAAGATAAGACACCATCTAATGAGTTTCTTGATTCATTAGAGATACCATAGCTAGATAATCTCTGTGCTGTGGAACTGGATAAACCTCTGACTCTAACAGAATTACTAGGTGCTACAAACTCACTTCAGATTGGGAAAGCAGCCAGCCCTGATGGCTACCCAGTAGAATTTTATAAAAGAAAATCTCAAATAAGCTAGCTCCACTATTATAAGCAACATTTATAGAAGCTAAAGACAAAAAAATTCTACCTCAAACTTTTCACCAAACATTAATTACCATCTTTCCTAAGAAGAACAAGGACCTACTACAATGTGCATCATACAGACCAGTCTCTCTTCTGAATAACAATGTTAGGATACTCTCCAAAGTTCTAGCAAGAAGGACTGAGAAAGTGCTTCCTTCTGTAATATCACAAGACTAAACAGGATTTATTAAAGGCAGATACTAAACATCTTACCTTCGGTGTTTGTTTAATATATAGTATATTCACCCATTATATTTAACACCCCAGAGATCTTATTATCTTCAGATGCATAAAAAGCATTTGATATGGTTGAATGGCACTATTCTGTTCACCACATGGCACAAATTTGAGTTCAGCCCAAACATATGTGCATTGATCAAACTACTTTATACTAGTCCAGAAGCCTCAGTTAGCATTAACAACATTATTTCAGAAAACTTCAAAGTAGAAATTGGTACTCGACAAGGATGCCCCTTATCAAATTTGCTCTTTGCAATCACCACTGAACTGTTGACTATGTACTTTCGAAATGCATCAGAGATAAAGAGGATTTTCAGAGAAGGACTTGAACAGAAAATATTACCATATGCAGATGATATGGTACTGTATATAATCGGACCCACAAAATTCTGTGCCAGTAGTCCTAAAAACATTAGCAGATTTTCAAAGCGTGCTCTTTCCAGTGAATTCTCTAGCATGTAATATCGGACTGGACACCTTCCCATTTATCTTAGCAGATCAGTTTAAATATACGGGGCAAATATTAGAAGTAAATATAAAGCTCTTTTTTTAACAAACATTTGCTGTCTGCATGGAAAAATTAAAGAAGACGTGACTAGATGGTCTACCCTCCTCCTTAGGGAGAATCAACATTGTTAAGATGAGTATCCTTCCCAAGCTGCTCTTCTATTTCAAAACATCCTCATATACATTAACAAATCTTTTTTAAGAAATTAGACTCAATCATAGCTTCATTTATTTGGAATTCGAAACATTCAAAGGGCAACTCTACAATGACCTAAAGCAGAAGGGGGCATGGCACTACCCAACTTTCAATTTTATTACTGGGTGGCAAATATACAAGCTATAAAGACGTGGACATTGACAAAAATTGATGAATATACACACGCCTGGTCTGCAGTAGAAAAAAAACTTTCAGTACTTCTTTATATTTCCTGCTCTGTGCCCCAGTTAATACAAGCTATTGTCATTACACTAAAATCCAATTACCCTTCATTCTCTCAGAATATGGAACCAATGTATGAAGCACTTTAAAACAGAGAAGTTTTTATCTGTTGCACCTCTACATAACATTCACCTTTTTCCAACTTCTTAAACATATACTCTATTCAATGTCTGGAAAATGTCCAGGATTAAAACAATTTAGAGACTTGTACATAGATAATGTACAGTATTTGCATCCTATAAACAATTACGCTTCAAATACAACTTCTCATCAGCACACTTCCTCCACTACTTTCAAGCTAGAAACTTTGTTAAACAGAACTTGCTCAATTTTACTCATATTCTACCTTGTTCTATTCCAAAAGAATTATTGATCAGCCTTGAAGACTCAGATAGCATCTCTATAATTTATAAAAAATATTTTAAAGTCTCTTCCTTTCAAAGACCCCAGAGTACATTGGAGAAAGGTCTGTCACTTAATATTTCAGAAAAGGGGTGGAAGGCAGCCATGCACAGAATACATTCAAGCTCTATATATGCAAAGCATTCATTCATTCAACTAAAAATCTTTTATGGCACACATTTATCTCCATTAAAATTGTTTTCAGGGCAAGATTCAACTGTGAACCACACTGGGCCACATGTTATGAGCGTGCACCAAATTAACATCATTTTGGACAAAAATCTTTGCATGCCTTTCAGACAGTCTTGGTGTCACAATCACTCCTAACCCATTAACAGCGGTGATTGGTGTACTCCCAGATGGACGTAAAGTGGAGAAGGGAAAAGTAGCTGTAATTTCCTTTACTACACTACTAGCTCTTACACTTATCTTGCTCAACTGGAAAAATCCCACCCCACCACTCTTAAGTCAGGGGGTAACCAATGTTCTATACTACATGAAACTGGAAAAAAAATCAGAATCTCACTTAAAGGATCTATTCAAAACTTTTTAAAAATATGACAGGATTTAATCAATAACATTTTAGAATAAGCTTTCATTTCGGGGAAAAGGATACACTTATTTTATTGTTCTTTTTATAGAGTAGCTATGGTTGCTGGCTCCCTTCTCTTTCTCTTGTTCGGGGGTCAATTTTTGCTTTGATTTGTTAAGTTTATCTGGACTGTATGGAATGTTATCTGTTTCTAATTAAAATCTATAAAAATATATAAAAAAAACCAATCAAATCAAATAAAAGCTATTTTCACAATACAGTAATGTAATATGCATATACATCTAATGTTAGGTAGGGACAGCACTGGGAGTTATAATGGGATCAAATAAAAGCTATTTAGAATTGAAAACAAATAGCACAATTTGTTGGTGATGGTAGCTAAGAGTTAACTGGGGGATACAATAAAAGCCTATTAGGCAGGAATGTAATCTCTATGTAAACCTGAAACTCAGTAAAAGAATAGTAATAAGAATATAATTACTAAATAAAATCCAAACGAGGCAAACACATTTCATATGTACTGTATATAACAGAGTAAATTGCAATGCCAACATGAATTTATAGTGATAAAGTAAATATTTGTAATGTCAATAATTTGCAATGTGACCTTTTTTGGAACAACACTGACTTTGAAGTGACATATTGGCAGGTTGAAGTTTAACTGGAGTGAAATCTCTGAATGTGTAAATTAACCAATATCTATATATTACAATACTGTTTTTTTACATAATGTTCATCTTTAAAAAAGAGAGAAACAACAATGCTCATGTTGTGTAACACTTCTATAATGTACATTTTCTGTAATAAGTGAGTGATTGGCCTGACATACCAGAACCTTGTCCACTAAATAATGACTAATGAGGTAAGAGGTAATTAGAAGTTTTACAGAATGTAAATGAACAGCCCATAGAGGGTAATGGTAATTGTTATACTGGATAGTTAAAATGTAGGAGAGAAATACATAATCCATTACTTCACAATAAAAAAAACTTGAATGTAAAACAAGATAACTGATAGAAATATTTATTTATTTATTAAAGCTGGGTCCATTTTATATACATAATTAAAGCTGAAAACAGCTTTTACATCTAAAATATAAATATAATATAAAACCTCAAAAGAGATTATATATATTATTGATAATGCAGAGAGTGGTTTAATGTGTACAAGTAGCAAACTCAGACTTACTAAATATAAAAGTCTGTAAGCCAATCAAACAATTACAGAAGCAGTGACTAGATTCATTTGTCTTGCTTTTCACAGCGTGACTCCAAACTGTGAACCAAGGTGCCTTCTGTACCGAGCATCCCATAGATTTGTCAGTGTAAATAGATAGCAGGAGTTATGGCTAATTGTATCTTTCTTACGGCCTTGCTGTTATTCCTTTGTTATTTCTTATAATGACAACATTTGACAACCTCCAAATCAACCCACAATTAAGACTTGTGATGTACTCACAATGCAGCCTGACGCATTCACAATGCAGTCCGTAAGGGTGGCGGCTGACAGCTCTCTTGATGCTCAGTAAACCTCTGCAAGGATGGAAGAAGGGGGGACATGGGGGGCACTCTTTTTGTCACTGAGGTTATTTTGGAAAGAAGAATAAAAGAAGACGGCTTGCACCAGTGAGGGTAATCAGTTTCTGCATGTAGCAATGATGGAGTTTTTCGTTCTTCTGCCTGAGAGAAGATAGAGGTCTTAACTCAGTGCTGATTACATTTTCACAGTCATTCAAGTGGACTTGTGGCTTTGATAGCTTGACTCTTTGCTCAACAAGCAAGCAGCATCACTTGAGCCCAGCAGTATTGTGCTCTAATCCTTATGGTAAAAACAGAACAAGAATATGTGAGATGGTTACTGCAACAGAAATTACTGCATGTGTGTTTAAAAGATTGTAAAGACATCTACAGGAATTTAGCATTTATGCATTAATGAGACTGCTAAGATATTTCAGGTGGCTATACCACTGTTATTGTATAACCATTCTAATCTATCTATCTAAAAGCTGTTTAGGGACACTCACAGTAATGTCTCTTCTACTGTATGTATTTATTGGCCTTCACAGGTACTTGAGCCAGTTAATCACTGTATCACCATATAATATTTTGTTCATAAGTTTTGCACCCCCCTCCTCCAATTTAAAGTAGCTGATATGGTATTGTTTGCCAGTTCTATACTTGCCCCAGCTCAGGTCAAAATCTGTCCCTTGGCAGCACATTCAAATATGGATTTGATGTTTAAATGAACAAGTTGCTTTTGTACATGCTATAGTCTACAGATATAAAAACAAAAAAATGAATTGTGCGGTTTTTATTTTTGTGCGGACTTTATTAAGGTGTGTCTTGCTCTTGCAGTTTTTAGTATGCTAGAGTCGATTGTTTTTCTACCCTTGGGCCTCTCATTCACACGAATTCACTTTCTTTTTCAGCATTTGCTTTATACTCTTTTCTTAAGAAATTTACTAAAGCAACAACTAAAGAAAGAGCAGCCAAACACGCAAAAAACTTTGAAGCACTGTCTTACATTAGACCCAAAGGCCTTCCACATTAATACTGACATGTTTTTGTTTTGGAGTGTGCAGTGAAGGGCTTGAGGACGCACAGCTGTAACCTATGCTTTTTGGAACTTCCTCCTTAATGCCAATTGTGTACTTCTTCTCTGATAGACAACTGCGGCCAAAGTCTTTCTTTTAACAGAGAACAGAATCAATTTCTTTGGCCACCTGCTTAGCTCCAGAGTATAATCATTAGCTCCATTGATGCTCCTGGTGATCACACATAAGCAGAGGTGAGTTAGCCATACCCCTGAAGGCATTTTGGAGTCATAAAGGAAAGTGCATAAAACACTATTGCACAGTAATTACAAAGTTTTGTCTCCATTCTTCCACCCCATCTAGAATTTCAGAAACAAAGATTTCAAACTTGATCTTTTTCAACCTAATCATAATCCCCAGCTTATTTCAAATTCATTAGGCAGTTGTCTCACAGACTATGCAAGCATACATTAGTTCTTTGTTGTGACATATGTCACAAACTGGACACCAAAAAGAAAGAAAGAAAGAAAGAAAGAAAGAAAGAAAGAAAGAAAGAAAAAGCAAGCACTGGCTGTTATGTTCTATGTAGACTCTCATTTTGAAATATTGTAAAAAAACATACTTGAAATGAAAAAAGACAACTTCTGAATAGACATTTTAATTAATTTTCATTCTTATGAGGCCCATAGAAGCAGCATGCACCTTAATTTCTTAAGGAAGCACGTTCAACATTTTATTGAGTTTGAGAAATATACAATTATTGACCATTCATTGTACAATCCACATTTGCAAAACTGAAGCATACCTATCAGATTTTAATCGTCATATAGTTTTTCTGCATAATACTTGTCATGATATTAATTGTATTATTTAATTTTTTCTTCAAAATAGATATTTACCACAGAGGCAAAATTATTTTACTCCTTGTACTACTTACTCTCTCACCATTTACAATACAGTTCTGTATATGTCTTTACTTTGTATTTTAAGCATTTTTCAATTTTTTTCCTAATAAACTGTCAATTTGTACATTCAATTCTAATTATATTTTGATGTTGATCCTGTAGAGCACAGTTAGTCCTATTTGGGGCTCTTTCCTCAAAATGGTGTCCTGTGCTGCTTTATATTCACAAACCCAGCTCCTCAGAATGTTTCACAGGAGTTTGAGAAGCATGTTCTTATTTTTCTTAAGGATCTTTCTCTTGTAAAAATAATGCATGGATTAAACAATGGTTAGCATTATTTCTTTACAGCTCCGGTAGACTGGGTTTGAATCCTAGCCTGATCAGCAGTGGTGGATTAATGTAATCAGAGGCCCCTAGGCTACACTTTCTGAATACAATGTGGAACACACACATATAATGGGAGCCCAGGCACACACACAATAATGCAGCCTGTAATTAAAATACAACAATGCAACCAATAAATCAGATTTACAGACAATCTGAGAGCTGCCAATCATCTGCACATTTTGAAGCCGACCATATGCAAAATACCAAGATCACAGTGAAAGATACCTGTGACCACCCTAGGTGAGCATTTTATTTCAACATCACCAAAAAACCACACAACACTCCAGACTCACAAAGGTTCACTGAAAGCAATAAACTCGAATAAGTCAACACTCTGCATCTATGATTCTGTTGTAGTTGAGGAGCTGGTTCATCATAATGACCTGCCTTAATGCGGTGATCTGTGCCCAAGCGTGTATGAACTGCAGCTAATCCATCAACCATGGTTGTTGTAGCACTGGCCACAATGTTAGTCATACAATTAGGATTAGGCTTTAGCTCAGCAAACTTAAAATAACCTGTCTATTTGGGAATTTGTTTAAGTAAATCCTGCTCACTCTGCTCTTTTAACCACTGTCTTTTTTGTTTTTGCACCCCACTGTCATATTTTTCAATCACACATTTTGATGCTAACCTTTTAATCTTAAAAGGAGATCACCTGCTGATATAAAATCAACAAAAGTAAACTTGAAACTGTGATCACATAAATTATTCCTTGCTTTTATGGACCAATGAAAGACCACAAGTTAGTTTAAAAAAATCTGGCAAATCAGGAGACCCTGGTTAATCTGGACTCTAGGCTACACTCTAAGATAGCCCGTTCATTTATCTGAACCTACTGATCATTGTCTTGTAATCCAATTTCCTTCCAAAGATATTCTTCTGTGTGGATAGTAGACTCATAATTATCCTATCCAGTCAAAGTGATAGTTTTAAATGTGTGCAATGATTTACTGATAATTCTATCTGAGTGGGTCACTGCCAAATGCCCACTGCTGCTGGTATAAGCTCTAAATTCCTATGACCCCAAGTTGGTTTGAAAATGTATGTGTGGATGAGTAGACAGTCTAACACAGTAAGAAAATATTTACATTTATTGCTAACACTACACATAATGAGTGGAATGGCTCTGTAATAGTCTTCTCAACTGTCATCTGTGTGGAGTTTGTTTCTACCCACATCCCCAAAGACATCTGTATTAGGTTCACTGTTGATTCTGAATTGTCTCTGCATGAGTATGAGTGTGGATGTGTGGTGGGAGGGTGGGGGCTATGAGGGATTTCCCTGTTGAGGTTTGCTGCCTGCATTGTGCCTGATTCTACTAGTAGACTCTAGCACTCTATGATCATGAACTGGGTTAAGTAGGATTGAAAATATTATGCTGATTTACAATTGTCCACATATGATCCCCATGTTATGCAAAGATGTCCTGTGTGGTGTTAATTTATAAACAGCACACAAATTAGTAAGAAAAAAAAACTTTACTTTTTCAGTGTCATGGAGGCTTGTATGTGTAGTGTTTCTCCCCCTACAGAATTAAGATGATAGTTCTGCTACCAACTGGGATACCCTTTTCCATTAATGGTGACCCCATCCATCCATCCATCTATTCATGTTTGAACACACTTAATCCAGTTCAAGCTTGTGACACCAGAGCCACATAAGTTGCAGAGTGTGGAGCAGTTTATGCAATGAAGTTTCATATTTATAAACTATGAATTTTATACTGTACTGGTAAAAGATGAACTTGATCTTGGGTTAGTGATTCGTGGAGTCTGCAGTGATGCATTTTGACTTTTGTTTATTGCCAAAATGTGTAACATACTTGGATGTCAAACTAGGTCCTGGAATATGTGGTAAAACTTAATTGGCTACTGATCTAGAGAAAACAGCCACAATCGATCAGTGGTCAAGGAGCACTAGATTCTACAGTTTCTGTAAAATCAAAGATGTATTGTTCAATTGCAATCATGTAATCGTGATGATTTTAAAATTGTTAAATGACATGATGCCTACCGTAGTAGTTACCTTGGTCTCCTACTATCGGCAACATGACTGGAACCTGAATCTGATCTTTGTCTAGATCTCCAGTCAGACCAGAGTTCAATGGGACACTCTGACAGGTTTTGTCATGGAAATGTAAATCTCACCTATGGTTGGCTATATCCTGTACTTCTTGCCAAGTAGGACTGGACTACTAGCTCAGCTTTAAAAATACCCTTTGTGTCTTAACTTCCTAACATTCAACAGAATATACTGCAGACATTTGAGAGTTATGACATTTCAGTACACATGCCTTTGTTAAAGAAAATGCTTCCCCCACAAACTGGTCAGTGACTGGCAGTGTCTGTATTAACCAAGAAATTCATTTGCCAGGTCCAGTTCCATATATATCAACCATATTTTTTGCTGCTGGGACTACCTAGTACCTAACTGTTGGCGGCCCAACATGTCCAGAAAACTATAATCAGTATGTTCAGCTGCAAGATGAAGTACCCCTATCATTCAGCTGCAAATACTATGACTCTGTATGGTAGGTAGAGATTATGGCATGGTGGGAAGAACTATTTTGTGGTATGCAAGCTGAGAAACCAGATTACATTTTAGGTCTTTGGGTTTTTTTATAAATAGTTGAAGAAAAAAAGGCATTGCCAACTATTCAAGATATTTAAGTATTTTTGTAGTCTTCATGCAATGTCCATTATATTGCACCCAGATGTCATTTCCTGTCTATTTGTTGTATTGTTATTATGTTAATAAGCTAACAGCGTTACTGCAAAGTACGGATGATAATCACATTTGTGGGCATGTCATGGGCATAAAGTAGACATGGCAGCTCCATGCAGACGGCCCTGCTTAAAGTCACTTTATGAATTTAAAGTAAGCTTACTGGAGACATCCACATTCAAGACAGCAGTAAGAGGTGACTCAAAGGGACAGCTGAAATCAGTCTTAACAAAAGGCCGTCTGCCCCTTGAGCTTCATGCATTAAACTTGATGCCCCTTCCTGCAGGGGCATCAAGATTGATTTCAGCATTATCCTTTGTGGTGCCTGTCAGAGCAGCAGGCGTCAGCTGGAAGTGGCGGTGTGAAGCTCTTGCTGATGAGTAAGAGGCGATCAGGTTTGTGATGTGCCAAATAGAAAAGGAACTGCTAATTCACTTGTTGAAAAAAAATAATGTGTCAGATATCATCTAATGAGAGCCTCTGGGTTTCACATTTTGTGTCCACTGGGCTGAAATAAGAGAAACAATAGCTCAGCTGGGCAATTCACTGGATTTTATATTCTGAAGCCACTGGCCCACATGCGGAGTCAGTGGCTCAGATGGTATCTAAAATGGCAACCTTGATTTCACATTTGATTGCCACAGGAACATGCCCATAGCCATTTACTGAGCTAATATTTGAACTTGTGGCCAGTAATTTTTTTATCTGAACTAAGGTCTCCTGTGAGTAACAGTTTGAAATTGCCCCACCACAGAAAGATTCAGTTGGTTTCTGATTGGTGGATTTTCTTTCTCACATTCTACAAGGCCACAAAGTGAATAAAAAAACTGGGCTGGTGTCTGAGATGGTTGCTCCTGTGCTTTTATTTTAAAATCTCTACAGCATTACTATAAACACATTACTGTAACCTCAAGTTCACATGGAGTGAGAGTAACTGAGCTTGCATCTGAAGTGGAAGTTTCTAGATTTGTTAGCTACATGAGGACTATATAGTACAGCAGGTATATGAATTTGGGGTCTTTGGGTTTTATATTCTGTAAGTACTAGGTAGCGAATGATGACCCTCTATTTAGGTCTAGGACTCCATGGAGCCACATGCTTAACTTAGGAGTTTTAAGACAAACACAGATTGGGAACACTCTATTTACTTTTCCTTCTTTATATACAAGAGTTATTTGTCTGCATGCCAGTGATAAATTTTGCTCGGTTCACTTTGGTCAATTAGCAGTTCCCATCCATGGATGAAATCTCAAAGTTTCATTTAAGAGGTACACCAACTAGCTGCCATATTAGTGTCACAAACTAAGAGTCCCAAAACATATTAAGTCCCAGTAGGTTACAAAAGCATTTCCAAAAAATGCTCACTAGAGGGGGATATCACCATCAAACCCCGGGAAGTAATAAGGGCAAGCACCAAACCTTTATAAAATACTAGCTGTGTAAGCCCGTGCTGTAAAAAACTGGGGGTCCTAGAAACTATTGAAATCGTCAGAAAAAAATTAAATGTAGAGCTGTCAAATAATTGAAAGGAACTACTCTGGGCATCTCTCTCCTAGGAGGATTCGTTTTGCCGATGTGCTTGCATCGCTTGTTTATTAGCAGTGGGAGGAAAAGTAAAAGGGACACCATTTTGCCGATGTTAGTGGGGTAAGCGACTTTGTCTTTCTTCTCAGGTTTCGTTTTGCGGACGTGCTGACCTCGCTTGTGTTATTAGTGGCTAAGCGAGTTTTCTGTTTCTTAGGAGGTGGAGCCCTTACCCCGAGTCCACCTCTTACTTCCGGGCCAGACAGACACGCATACTTCCACATGTAGACGTTTATATATAAGAAAAGGTTTATTCGCACAAAATGCTCTACAATAACAATGGAGCACAAGAAGCAAATAAATTGCCTAAAAACACTAACACAATCCAATGCAAATAAAGTCCCAATGCAATAATCCAGAAATGTAGTCTAACACAGTGCATGAAGGTCAAAATTCCAAAAATATAACAAATCACAAGCACAATTAACTCACCCATTCCAGAACACATTCACAATGAACCACCAGGAACTATGGAAAGCCCTCCATGTTTATAGGAGAGGGAGAGAGTTCCTGGCAGTGACTGGCAAACGGCCCTGCCTCTTGGGACACCACTCACAAAACACATGAAACCCAACAAATACAGCTTATAGACATAATCAAAAATAAAGACTAATGCACATAAACTACATACATCAAAGATTTAAAAATGAACAAAAGAGACACAAAACATGAATTTGAGGAACCCTGGCTAAAACAACACACTTAAGAAAACCTAAATTATAATTAGTTTATGCCACATTAGTCTTAAAAGCAGTTCAAATTTAATGAACCATGGACCTAACACGATGTCAAAAGTGTTGTAAATGGGGTCAAAGAAGAAGTACGTAAAGTCATGATGGCTCTCTGGGTAAAGATCTGTGCTGGTACTTGGAAATCTGCCAATTCAAATCTCATTATGGCGTAAAGGGATCCTACTCCATTGGGCATTTCAGCAAGACCTTCAACCTGAAAATTGTTCCAGTGGCGCTGTAAAATGGTTGACCCTGTGCTCTGACCCAACACAAGGTCATGCAAAAAGTCAATCCTTCTTGAGGATAATAAAGAATAAAAAAAAAATTAAAATCTTGTACCATTTATCCCCTTAAACGTAACCACATTAGTTTTAAAGAAAAAAAAAAAGCCACCAAGAAAGCCTATGTGGAAAAGAAAACAGCAGTATGCTGCTCCTGTTTCAAAGAAACACAGAATCCTGGATCCAAAAGAGCAGATGTGTGTGTAAAACAATATTTTTTTCAGTTGTTTGCTGGCTTACCCCTGCTACAGTACTTGAAGTTCAAGTTGTGCAGTATGTGTAGTCTGCATATTACTTCCATGTTTTTGTGGCTTATCCTTTTTACACTTCAAAGCCGTTTGATTCTCAACTTGAGGTGTTACTTTTTCAGTTTAGGCAGTTCATAGCCAACATATTTTCCTGAGCAGCAGGTGGTTTCAAGACTCTCACGTTACCTAGTGTTTAAGTCAATATTGCTTTATTTTGTCTGAGGATAACAATGTCAGAGGGTATCACAATGATCTAATGCCAACTGAGACAGACCAGGGACCAGTATCCCTGGGATAGATATTATAAGTTAGGTGAATTCATGTTTTTTAGAGACATCTGCATACATAATGCAAACTTCTGGTGTGGCTATTCTATTCTATTTTATTAATGGTCCAGTGATTTGTGTTCCTTAACCCAAAACTGCATTTTCTTATTTGCCACTGACAAGGAAAATGAATCCATTGGTGTGTCTAATGTCATAATTCATTCACGACAAGTAATAATGAGATGTACTTCTTTCAGCAACACTTGTGCACATACAGTGGCCGATTGCTAAATCAAAGTAGTCCAGCTCTTGCTCCGAGTCCTGTCAGTCTCACAGTTTTTTGGGTGAAAACCTCAGCAGGTTTTCCATTCTCAATTCATTCATCTTGGTTACCTGGCAAACTCTACTGTAAAGTTTCAATCTTACCATAAAAGAAGGATAGTATTTGGTATATTATTAAAAGTAAATGTTAGTCAAGCATCATTATGAAAATATCTGAATGAAGACATTAAATCAGAAAGGGCTAGGTAATATTCGTCAAGACAAAACTGTAATAAAACCAAAATTAAATACACTAGCTAAAACATTAAAATCTGAAAAGATGGTGAAGAAGATGTTTTTAATCATCATACCCTGTTACTGCACACATGTGCCTAGAAATCCAAACTGTGATGGTATCAGAAAGAAATTACTAAAGAAATCATGAAAAAATACACTAAACAAGAATAAAAAAGAAAAACAAAATAAATAAAATAAAAGTTTACACTGCACTGTGACAACCTCTACTAAGTGCTGTTTTAGATCCCTTAAACCTCCAGTCTCACTGATCCTCCATCTGAATTTACCACACAGACATATGATCCACTGGTCCCTGCCTTGCATTGTATGTTCATGAGAATTTTTTCAGTGAGCAGTCAATTTACCAGGGAAGAGCTGGTCAAAAAAATAAAACATCCACTTGTTTAATCGTTCTCTCTTTCTTCCTGTAAATATATGTTTTATTAGCTTGTGTTTGCGATTTGGTTTGTAAGAGAGAAGCAGTTTTCTAGCACTGTCCTAGGTCAGTTTTTCTACCACACAAGCTAGTCTGTGACAAGATACCCTTTTTGACAATTGGAGGCCCTGGTATGACTCTTTTAAGGTTATGCTTTGAGGTGCCTGCTAGAGCAGTAGGCATCAGCTGGAAGTGGCAACACTGAGACTCTAGACTGCGCCAGCGGTGCCACTGTGGATGAGTAAGAGATGATCAGGTCTGTGATGCGCGTGAGTCATGCCGAGTCGACTCTCTTGTGAATAAATCACTGCCTCCTTTGTTTTTCTGAACTCACTGAAGTGTTCAGGGGATGAAGTCAGGAAAAGAGGATTGCGCATTTCAGCCAAAACAATAGCTAACACGATGGGAAAGGTTCCCATTAAGGTAATAATGGTAGATACATCACATCGTCACCACGTGTGCCATCTTATTTATAGAATTCAGGAGCTGCCAAATAAAGGCACAATCAGGTTAAATACAGTTTTTACACAAACGCACACTAGGCCAAGACAAGAAGAAGGGTGTGGACAGCTTTTGAGATTCATTTATGTGCTCCCCAGAATCAGAGGAGGCAGTGTTTAAGGGAATTGTTTCTATTGTTAATTTTACAGGGTTCAGGCTTGAAAACCAGTGTGGCATGGAAGGCATGGCAATAAAGCACAAGGAAAGAATGAATTTAAGTAAGGCACCCCACTCATCAGGACACTCCACCCATACAGAAGTCTGGCTGGACTCCTGAGGAAAGGTTATCCATGGCGTCATTAGTCAAACACTGTAGTCTACTGACTACATGGCATCATGATCTGCATGTATAGCAAGCAGATAGCTACATCAGTACAACAGAGCCTAATGAATGATATCCTGGACTAAATCACCATAGAACCAGACATTAACCCTTTCACACCAAGTTCTGCTGCTCAAGCAAATGCTGGATAGGCAAATTAACACTTGGGTTGAGTATTCATCCATATTGCCAGTGTATTGGTAGAGCTTATTCTGATAGGATAAAGTAAAAGTCAAGTCATAACAAGGCACTCTTTCATACACTACATCCCACCCACTTATTTGGGACCAGTTTAGAGTCCCAAGTAAAACTAATATACACATCTTTGGGATATGAGAGGTAAATCAAAATATATGGAGACAAAAGTACACAGACACAAGAAGAATGGGCAAACTTAACATAGAGACTGAACAAATGTTCAGTTCTTCTTTTTCCCCACATCTGAATTTGCCTTTGTGTAACAAAGTATGTATCTGTGAATATTTCTCTTTCCATGAATTGTTTTTAATTGAATGCTAATTTGCAACATTTGTGTTATTTTGCAGTTTGATAAGACTAGGATTGGAAACTTAAGACTCTGGAGCAATATGGCAGCAATGCTAAGCACCGGGTCACCTGCTTTTAACCGCTGATCTTTATGGAGCAATATGTCTTATTTTTTCAATTATTTTATATGTTTCATTTTTTTGTGCTCTGTGTATAGGCTGGCATCAAACCAGAGTAACAAACACTTAATATACATAGTGTATAGACAATAGCTGATGTAACAGGCATGGAATCAGCAGGACATAAGCAAATCATTCACTTGCCACAGCCTGACTTCCAGCTGTTACCCTCCACACACTGACACCTCATTCTCGGACATCTGATTGGTTTCTTATATTTCCCCCTGGGTAGACTAATTTAGTCAGCATTGCTTTCTACAAGTTGGTGTATGAATCCCCAGGGGTTTATATTGTTAAAAATGTACTTTAAACTGGAGTTTTTCTTTTTCATACACGTGCTGCTACCCTTTTCCATTGCAAATTCCATAACCCTAATTTCTCCTTTCTGAATAATTATTATTTGCATGCTAATTGCTGATATTTGTGCGGTTATACATTAAGAAAATGTCTGGTAATTGAAGAAGGCCTATTGTGAGGAGCGCTATATAAAAATAAAGTGAATGGAATTTAATTGATTCTTTGACAGGTTGTTGAGCCAGTGCTTTATATATTTCACCAGCTCTTTTTGGTCTCTTGCTGTGTTTTTATGGAATCATAACACTGTTTTTGCATGAATAAAGTACATGTAAATGGATACATTATTATTGTAACATACCTGCCAGGCACTAGGCCATGCAGATGGAGGATCACTTACAGCCTGGCTGTGTTGGGAGCTTGACTACCTCATGCTGAGGTAACTGCTATTTCAGATAAATGCCATAGGGTGGCGCCCCATATTGAATTGACAGCAGCCCCCCCCAGGGGCCAAAATTAAGAGTGGCACACATGGACTTCCAGCAGTCTTTGCACAGAGCACTTTTATTTTATCTCTTGAATGATAGTGCTCTTTCATTGGTGGCTATATGAGGGAAAACCTTTGTGCTAAGCTAGTGTATTTTAGACTCGGGAGGTTGGGTGGCCCAGGAGGAAGCATACTCAGAGTGACACCTAAGAAGACTGAGAGGATCTGCTCCTATTTATTTTAATACAGGTTGTAAAGCCGGGGAGTCATTAGCGCATGCTCTCTTGTTGTGGCCCACCTTACCTGAAATTAAGTCAAGAAGGCTAGAATATATAAAAACAATCTTTTTATTACCTAAACACAAGCAGGAGATAAACAAAGGGAGCAGAGCAAAGTTCAAATTCAAAACAAGGTGTCAAATCTGAAGATCTTTAGAGCTATCTTTACAGGGTTCAGTCCTTGTCTGTTTGGTAGAGCATCTCATCCAATCTCCCATCTTAAAGCAGCCACAACTCTCCTCCTAGTACTCTCAGTCTTCCTCCTGTCGGTGAGCTTTTCCCTTTCTGACCTTCCATCTCTAGACTTATAGGTTCTTATGGTATAAACCCTATTTTGGTGTCTCTTCTGGGGCTTTTACTAGAGAGACAGCAGGTTAGAAATGCTTACACTTGTGTCTGGGTTCTTTACACTCCTGAGCTTTTATTTACATTAGACACTAGAAAGACCACACCTTCAAATTATTTATACTGCTCTATGACTTATTAAAGTGTCAAACTAGTTCCTACTCTCCCACTCTGAGACTGTATGTTGCCCTCTATGGACCCAGATATGTTTTAGCCCAATTGTAGTTCTTCATGTACTTATTATTATATTCAATAAGTTGCATGTGGTTCCTGGAATACTAGTATTATTAAGTACATCCCCTCAGTCTGCATTTCACATTCTAGTTCCCTGGTGCCCACGTCTATAAACTATCCAAAGGACTTACGGCCCCTAAGTAGACCCTGTTCTTTTTTTCTAATATGTATTGTCATCACTAGCACATTTATTATCCCTGTCTTCATGGGTCTTCCTGAACTTTGTCTATGCCCTGGGACATGTTTGCTTGCAAGACACTGCTTTGCTTTACTCACATAACTACACATGCTGCAAAGTATGCAGTGACTAGATGAAGGGAAGAGACTGAAATCCCACAATGTCCTGGTATGAGCTTAGATACATGCTGCCTGAATCTGAATTTGGTAGAAGAGGTAAACTGAAAAAAGTCTCAGAAGACATGAAACAAAGAGTCAGATAAGGCAACTGAGAAGTGACATTCTTTATTTAAAAAATACAAAGGTTGACGCTGCTCTCAGAGCAAATGTGTGGCAAATTCAAGATTTCACCTTCTCTGTTGGAGAAATGGTGCAGGCTCTCAATCCAGAAAGCCAATTTCTAATTTTCCACTCCGACCCCTAGACCAGTAATCTAAATGAATTTTTAACTCTCAATTAGGATACATACATAGTTAAGCACCTGAGGAATTGTGCAGGCCTCCATCGAGTTGTCCTCCTCCTTTCAAGGCTAAAAATACCCTGCTTATAATTAACTGGCTTATTATGTCAGTTAAAGGAGAAGGCAATGCAATTTGTGTCCGTCCTGCGTGAATTGAAAGGTCAAATGAAGCCAGCAGAGTTCTGGAAGTCAGTGAGCTGATTGTGGTAGCCTGCTGGCACCCAGAGAGTCAGAAATCCAAGTTAGTGGAACACACCGTAATAAACATGAGCAGATGAATATCAGCAACTCACAGAATTGGGATTTAGCCCCAAGACTGAATGTGTTTCACAGTGAAGTATTTTTTGTATGCCTGGCTCCTGCACACTTGTTTTCTAAACTGCTGTTGCCACGAGTTAATTCTCCCATGACAGTGGCCTGCTCGTTTCACATGCTCAATCCAGTTAGGTTTTCATGAGGTGAGTGGCAGAAGCTGCCATGATTCTGTTCATCATCTTTTTGTAAAATAAAGAAAAACTGGCAGAAGAAAAGAATTACTGCAGTCCTGACATATCCACTGCACATTCTCACTAAAACTAACATCACCCTTCAATAGCTGCTTCCAAGCTGATGAGCAACATGCAACATCACCTTAGGTTGCTCACACCTCTGGCCTTTGTCAGTGCTGCTGAGTGACCATCAACCCTCCATTTTGAACTTTTCTTCTGAAGAGGCTACTAGCCAGACAGGGAAAATCAATGGCATAAAACAAGTGATGATGACTACCCTGAGGGCATTGACTGCACTAAGGCTTCATCAGACTCCCTCAGGTTTGGATCAAAGCACTTCTACCTACAACCTAACCTTTCCCTGTACTGTATTTTTAATGGTACCTTTTTAAATAACTTGCAGGTTATCCATTGTGGGGAATCTCATTTCAGAAAGGGGGCAAAATTGGTACTTGCTGGAACTTTTCTTTTTTCTCGGAATTGGTAAATATATAAGGAGGCACTTATTAATACATGTGAATGTCCACTAGTAATAGGTATTGTATGGTGAGGGACTGCTGGGGAAAAGGCACCAGAACAATCTAAAGTCAACAAGAAACTGGGCAGTGAGAACACCCCCATCTTCCAGTGTGGTATGGCAGGGGTTTCTAGCTGGCACAATGGTATTTGATGACCTGGTACCCCATAAGGCTTCATTTACAAAGCCTCATGAAAAACAATGTATCACTAATTCTTGGCCTTATACCTTCCCATGATAGTATGCCGGGGTTCTCTTAAGTTACCTTAGATGTGCCATTGTCCTTGGCACTCTATTGCAAACTTGACAACCTCTCATAATATGTATTTGTACTAAGCACTTTTTATGTGTTCAATGGTACTGCGGTTTGAATCTGTACATATTGTTTACAGCTTTTGCAAAGTTAGCGGTGAGCACTGATTTATTTATTTATTTACACGGAGTATCAGTTTATATGTCTGTAAGTACATATATGTGTACATATTTGTATAAAGTTTCATTGTAGTGGGCACAGATTTGTATTTTTGCAAGTACTGGGTACTGAACACCAAATCATGTGTTAGTTTAATACTGAGTACTGATTCAATTGCCATATTAATATTGAGTATTGTTTTAGATGTTTGATCATACTGAATTGATAAGAATGTTTGCTAAGACTGAGTATTGTTTGGATAGTTAATACAAGGTACTGATTAATTTGTCTGTTTAATGCTAGACACTGGCTTTATTGTTGCATTAATAATGAATATTGTTTTCTATCAGTGACTCCTAGGTACTGGTGTATACTGCATGTTTCATATCATTTGGGTACGGATCTGTATTTCCTAGTACAGTGTAGTAATTATGCCTAATCATTACTATGCACGGATTTATTTTTTATTTAATCCTGGATAGGACTATAGTTGTCACATTAATGTTGAGTGTTGGTACTATATCTAAAGGCACTGGTTAAAATGAACTATTTTTGCTAGGATTGAGCCCTGGTTATGCCTAGTTAAGCAGTGCACTCTCATTCATCTATTTGTTTAAAGCTATGTACTGGTTTCATTGTTATATTAAAATGGAGCACTGATTATATGCAACAAACACTGAGTAATAAATTAAGTGTCTAATGATACTAGTGGCAGATTTAATTGTGTTATAAGACTGGGTACCGAATATGTCAAATTAATACTACATACTGCTTTATTTCTGTACTGCACTGTGGGTTGTTGGTTTAAATAAACAGTTAGTATTGTTTATTGATTTGTAAGTTTGATGGCACTGGGCACAGATTTGTCTGTTTGCCAGTACTGGGCAATGGCTTGTTATAACTAAACACTGATTTATTTATTTATTTAATCCTGTATTGATTGAGAATTGATTTAATTTGTTTGCCACAGCATACAGGGCATTTCTGATCTGTATTCTCCCGGTACTCATTAATGGCAACACTCATTTGCTGGTTTATGTGCCTAGGAATGGTAGAAAGTATGTTGCATATCTAGTTGTCACAAGAAGAAGTATACTTACTGAAGACTAATCAACAAAGTAGTATTAGTAACAAAATTATGTATTTTTGTCAAGAAATAATTGGCAACTATATTGTGCTTGTTCTACAAGTACTGTGTTGTTGAGCAGCTATTTATTAGTACCAAATAAATGCCATCCAGGTTCATAGATGCAGAATGTCATATTATTTACAACAGATTTAACACGATATATACTTTTATACATTTGCACCAATATACTAAATAAATAGTGTTTTAAGATTGTTCAAGTAAGGAAGACAGAATTTTTAATGTAAGGTAGTTCTACTCGCTGTTTATGATGCTGGAGAGTTGCGACATGTTGAATGTTGATTAGCACATGCAGCTGTACATGTGACAATTTTGACCCTGTAAGTCTAAACTGATGTGAGTATCTGTGTAATAATATCTATTAGTTTACTTATCTATTTAGTACTGGGTAATAGGTATCTGTAGAACACTGGCCACTGCTTTACAGTAATTGTCTTCTTCTTCTTGATATCAGTGTTGCTGGTTGATGTGACTGTTTAATTATTGGTATTACTTTATATGTTTGATGCTATTGGGTGCTGATTTGTATACCAATTTAAAACTGAAAAATGCTTTATTGGATAGTTGTTGTTTGTAGTGGGCAGTTACTGAAACCTTCTTTTGTCAGCTGAGGAAGTTTTCTGGACTCCTAGAGGCTTCTGCAATTAACAACCTCATTTACTTAATCTTTCAGAGAGGTTACAGATCCTTCAATATCTGGAAAAACAAGAGGTGACGCCACCATGTAGGCTTGAATGGACAGGGGTCCCCAACCTCTTAAAGATGCACCTCTCTGCGCTTCCAGTTCAGAAGAGTGGGTAACTTGGAAGGCGTGGAACATGTGTGCACAACCTGTCTTGATGTGAGTTACATTAAAAACAGCGGTGTAAACTGAGCTGGTGATTTCAGACCTATTAAATACTGCACAACCCCCGGGGAGACTCACTTGTAAGGAGATTACATTACTATTCATTTTTAATATTTTTATTGAAGCAGCAGAAAATGCTAATTAGAAGGCTATATTAATTCTCTTATATTTCATTTAATAATACAATAAGGTGAAAAAGGTAAGTGACAAAGACATGACTTCTTTTTTTTTTTGTCAAAGAAGGCACATGATTATTAGTAAATTATTCCTATTTTATAATGTAAGTTGCAGGTACTTGGAAGCCTTTACCGTTCCCTGTAATTAAAATCATCGCTTTAAAAGTAATATGTGCCTAGGAGGACGTGAAGCTGCCTGATGAGATACTTGCACGCTCCCCTTCTTGAGTTCTGAATTAAAATTATAACCTAGCTGCACATTTTCATATTTCATTTTCCAAGAGACTTAGTCATTTATGACAAGCTTGCTGCACTCTTGGTTTTTTCTTTCTTTTTTTAAATACTTTCTTTCATGACCCAAATGCGGTCCTTTGTTTATTCAGAGACGTCAGTTAATAACACAAGACAAGTTTGCTGCCTTGTCTTCAGCGAGGGGGGCGTTTAAAGGTGCAAATGACTCTGTGTGATTTTCCACAGCGCTTTTTTTTTTTTATTTTTCAAGTACTGACGGGCTGAATAAATGGGTGGCGTTCCCACTGGTTTTTAATCGAAAAGCTTCTGCTAAAGGAGCTCTGTTCAGTCCAGTGCTTTGAAAGGTGACCTTGAATTATAGATTGGAAACCCTGAGTTGCTATGGGACAGCGAAGATGCAGGCATGAAGAAGCACGAGTGAATTTCAACAGGATCCTGCTCTTAAACAGACAACCAGAGTGTCCTTCCAAGCCACTGAAAAAGCAAAGTACATCAGACAGGGCCAATCAATCAAAGGGAAGCCAGGTTCACCACTGGAGGAGCGCAGGCGAAATATGCAGCCTCATAAACAACAGGTGAACCGATTCAAATCCAGCCATAACTTGTGGGTCTCCATGTTCCAGAGCTTTCAAGAGATGTGACTGTTTTAGCGCATGAAACAAATGTGGAAAACAACCCTGGACAAGGTGCAGGTCCATCCCATGACACAAGCACATGCACTTACTAGCACATTTACATTTTTAAGTATAAATATACATACATCCTTAAAATGCTGGGAAGGTCATACTATTATGCCAAGTAGTCTGATGTTGGATTTGCTGTGCCCATGCTCGTATGAATGCTTGGTACCCTACAACGGACTATCATTCCATATAGAGTTCATTTTGTCCTTGTGCCTGAGTCTGCTTTGAATCCATATGAGCCTCTGTAAAAATCACAATAAAAACATTGATGAATGGCAAGGTATGTTGAGCGGTGGCACTGCTGCCTTACTGCACCAAAAGCCTATATTAATTTCCCAGTCCTGTCTCTGCCTATGTAGTTTGCAGGTTCTTGCTGTGTTCATGGGGAGGTTTTATTTTCCCATTACTTAAGCAGCACAGAGATGTGTATCTTATAGTATTAGGCAAGTCTAAATTGGTTCAGCATGACTGCAAGTGCCTTGTGTATTCTTATAGGAAGGACGCATCCAGGATATTTTCTGTGGCTTCCTGCAAACCTGGAGTTGGAGAAAGTGCAATAAGTAAATGAACATCACTCTTCCAGGCTATTAATCCTTATTTTATATCATTTTACCCTGTTTGTGCTTCTACCTCACAGCCTTATATTCTGGGATTTGAGCCTCAGCCCATTTGCTGTATATGTGGAGTTTACACATTTGCTCTGTATCTGCAATGTTTCCCCTCCAGGTATTCTAGTTTCCTTCAGTTTCCCAAGGATGTGTGTGTTAAGTTGGTTGGCAGCTTTACATTTAGTGTGTGTGTGAGTTTTCTCTATGGTTTACAAGCAATCCAAAGCTGGTTCCTGGTTCTCATGCTGCCAGAACAATCTTAAGTCATCATGTCCCTGAGCTGGATTAAATGAGCTTGAAAATGAATAGAGAAATGGAAGAACTGGACATGATGTTCCCTATTCAGGGCTTTTCAAACCTTGAGACTGCTACCGCTGGGATATGCTCCAGCCTCTGGAATTGGACAGAGCAGACTTACACATGGATAGGTAGATACACAGAACCAAGTATACTATAGAACTTTACATTCATTCACCTTTAGACATAGGTATGTGTATAACTTATAATACTTCATGGATAATTAGATGTAGAGATAGCCCAGAGTTTAGAGTGGAAGGAACATCTGAAAGAAGGTATCAGGAGTATTGTGCGATCGAAAAATAATGTGAAGATTAAATGTAATGTTTTTAAGACAGTGGTAAGAACAGCAATGATGTATGGAGCTAAGACATGGGCAGTATGGAGAACACAGGAGAATAAGTTTATTGTGGCAGAAATGAGAATGTTGAGATGGATGTGTAGAGTTACACAAAAGGACAGAATACGAAATGAGACAGCTGGAATGGATCTGTTTAGCTCTGGGTTCTGGCAGTTTAGAGTAAAAGCAGCCATTAATGCTTAAAACAGGACTGCGAGTGACGGGAGTGCAATGCATAATAGCCCTTATATAGTATCATCCTGCCGCTGAACCGAAACAGCCAAAAACCTATCTTTGGGTTCGATTTAAAGCAGGCATGACTGGCTTCAAAAGAAAACCAAACGCATCGTCCCCGGTGTTTTGTAGGCCATTCCAGCCTGCGCAATAAAGCAGTACACCAAAAATGGGGGGAGAGATATCTAAGAAAGGACAGGAACACAGACTGAAGTGATATAGACACGTGATGAAGAGAGACAATGAATACATGAGCAAATGAGTAAAGGAAATGGAAGTATAGGGGAAGAGAACACGCCAATGCTGAAGTGATGGTGGATAGATAGAGTAAAAGAAATATGTAGGAAAAAGACTGGGGAAGAGGTACTGGACTGAGCTGTATAGAGAAGGTTAATCAGGCACATCAACCCCACAACAGTTTGAGAGGAAAAGATTAAGAGGATGAAGAAGAAAAACAAGAAAAAGAATGGTGCTGTGCACTCACCAATCACCAGTGTTCTAAAGCAGCATATATTCCTGAATACCAGCTTAAATTAAATATGATCCATTGATGTGCAAAGTATAAATTGTAAAGCTGTAGGTATTATTTTTAACTGATCTAGTAATACTGAGGGTGTCTTGTATTTGTTCTTGTAGTGATCTTGTAAGTTGCTTTTTTTCTCCTTTTGCTACATTATTTTGAGCCATGATTACATTGCTGAAATGTTAATTCTTGATCACTTTTGAATATTAAACATCAGTTACAGGTTCAGAGTGCCTGTTACATTTGTTTCAACCCCATAAGTGCCAGAAGCTCTGTCCATTGCACCTATATCTGCTGTTTGGCATTGGCCCTGCACATCTCACTCTTGTGTATTGTATCATTACTCATCTGGCAGTCTTGTACAGAGTAGGAATTTAAGAAGGGGGCACACATTTTGGTGAAGTTTACATTTATATCATGTCCAGTTAACCTATGTGAAAGCCATTCATGTATTTCTAGAATTTGAAGCTTATAAGTCTTGTAGATTCATTTAGACTTGTGCAAGTTCTTCTCTGCTTGTCCCAGTTTTTGTGATCACTCTTTAGGATTGTATACAGTGCTGTATCTGTTTTCCATTTATCAGAGCAATTTAGAATTGTCTATGAATCTAACATGGGCAGCACAGAGGTGGGTACTTTGGCTTTCGTACCACATTCCAGTGATGTGCAAGTTAATTTAATTGGAAATTAATGCACAGTTGACCTTTGTGAATGTGAGTGTCAGTGTGTGACTAAGCCCTGTAATGGATGGGCACCCCACCCAGTGTTAATTCCTGTGTTGTTCCAAATACTGCTGGGACAGTCTCCAATGTTACTTTAAATAATCTAACATGCACATTTCTTGGGATGTGAGAAGTAACAGAAAGAATGACAGAAAACTTGACAGATATAACATAAACACACAAACAATACAACAAGATTGAGAATTTAAACCCTGGTCTTAGGATCTGTCATCCTGTCTACATATTGTACTTAAGGTATTCCTCCATAAATATTAAATTTTCTACATAGGAGAGATAATCTGTTGCTTCCATAATTGAAAGAACAAGATTTTTTTTCCATTTGTTGGCTGGAAAAATGAACTGACTAGAGAGTGAATATCTGAATTAGAATGTGATGCAATGATTATTAGATAGATAGATAGATATCCCTTAACAAATTGCATTATATATGTAAAAATGGGATCACGTTCCGCATGAAAATGGACTATATTATTAAACAACAGTAGTTTGTCTGGATGACTAAAAACCCATCCATTGGCACATATTCCAATTGTAATGGAATGCTTTTAAAGATGGGTGCCAGGACACCTGTAAGTAATATTCCAGATAAATTGGAAACCCTTTAGTTGGCATATCATCACAACCAGTTTAAAAGGATCCAATAGCTTCAAAACATACTTGCCCACCTGGACAATAAAACTGCTGTGCCATAGTCCCATTTAATGGCTCCAGCTCACAATTTCAAAACTTTGTAGCATTAAAGCTAAGCATCACCCTCCTAGACTCGGACCTTAATATAGCACTCTGCAACTGGAGTTTTTGATTCTGAACTAATACACCCTAGCTTTTATGGACTGGCAGAATCACTTCCTCTACACTGGTCCTCAACATTGCCCACCCCAGTGTGTTGAGTCCTGTGCGTCATTTTATGTTTACTTATGATTTATGTTTATGACTAAACACAGAACCAGCTTCATCATTAAATTTTCTAATAAAAATACTGGTGCAAAAACAACAATTTCTCCAATAACTGGATCAAAATCGCGGAGCTGGACTGCTTCTTATTCAGGAAACAAAAGACAGACCATACTCCTATCTACATTGGAGATGATCCTGTGGAGAAGGCCAGCCACTTTAATTTCTTGAAGTTGTTATCACTGCAGAGCTGAAGCAGGTACAGCACCTTTCAACTACAGTCAAGAAGGCTCCCCAACCCCTTTAATTCCTTTGATGTTTGTTGAAAGCCTGAATATCTTTATTAATGCTTACCATCTTTTAATCGGTGCACTGAACTCACTGGTTGGTATGGCCCCTGCTCGGCTCAGGATTGAAAGGTACCAAAAAGAGTGGGGATGATCACACAAAATATTATTGGCACACAGCTCCCTTCTGTCCAAGACACATATAATAAATGGTATTATTTTAATATTATGGTATATTGTAAATATTATGGTATTATGTAAAATGGTATTATTAAAGACCTCAGCAATCCTGCCCAGTCAGTTTTCTCACTAATCCATTCTGGCAAAAGGAATAGAACCATTAGCACTCCCACCACTAGCAGTTCTTATCTATCATACACAATGGTTACTCAAGAGTCACTCATACTGACACCTGCATTATTGTTTCAAATATATATTCTTGTGTGTGCATGTATATTTATACATATATACAAACACACACACACACACACACACACACACACACATATATATAGTCAACATAAAATGTCAACATATGATGTTGTATTTGTTATCTCTTTCTTTCACTTCTGTTATTATACAGCTGCCACTAGTCTGAGGGTGTCATGCAAGTAAGAATTTGATTGTACTGTGTACATAGGACAATATACTTTGACTTCAAATAAAATATGATTCATACAATGAAGTCATATGCTGCTGTCCAGTTCATGCAAATGCTACAACTAAGTTATTTCACAGAACAAAATTAATTCACCTACACCAAACCAATCATCTTACATCTGCACCCCACTGGGTCACCATCCACTGCTTATTAACAGCAGGTGATCATTCATAAACAGGGCTACTAAATGCTTTGGCAAAATCATTTTGTATCTCTTTAAGTAATAAATAAATTAAAAAAACAGACAAGCAAGCAGAGCTGCTATAGTCCTGCGGCAGACAGGCACTCGGGCCTTCTCTCATAAGCAGCAGTGAAATGCTTTGACAGACAATCATTTTGGCCCCCGGTGATTTTATTTATAATGATCATTATATTTAATCTGCAACATCATCTTTTTTTGAGCAATGCTATTAATGATGTATTTTTTAGCAGCTGTGGTGTACTCTGAGCAAACAGCTAGGGATTAAAAAAATATTGGTTCATTCTGAGCAAATGTTTTCTCAAAAAGGAGATTAACCAAATGAGGAATATGAAGCAAAAAAAAAAAAAAATCAAATGAGGCAAAGGTTTCTAAGAGCATCATACTGGCATTCCTATAAAAACCACATTCACATATTTTATGTACCCAGGTAGTCACAAATCAGTGTGACCAGCTGCCTATGAACAGTAAGGAGTATATAAATGAATCTTCTATGTTCATAATCACATCCCCACATCTTGTGAGTGCATGCCCAACACCACTAGCTAGACTACATCTTACTATCTACATCTTTCTTTCTGCACAGAGAATTTTACTCAGCCCTGCATGATGTGCACCACTCTCTACATAGATGTGAATGTATGCCCATACGGACTGTAATACATCACTTCTCATAGGCAGCATCAGTGCATCTCAACACTCACACAAATAACCATTAAACACAGATAAACTGTCATTTAAACAATCACACTTTATTGTTTAGAATGCCCTTCAGAAAGCACACTTTTGCAAGGAACTTTACAAATCAAAGCAGCAACATATAATTCAATAACTGATCAACAAAAGAGTCTTGAATAAAGGTAAAGTGATGGCACATTATTAGTATATTCAGTATAACAGGCCATAGAGGTCACAAGTAATTCTATTATATCCTTATCCCAGCAGGTATAGACATATAACTTTACGTTTTCTTTTGTATAAAGTGGCCAACAAATAGTGCATGAAGAAAGACATGTGGAAGTGATGCAAACACTGTATCATTTCTGTGGTTTCAAAAATTATTTCACACTAGTCAAAAAGTTATAGTGCAGAATAAAAATCTTCAGAGAAACAAAAGCGTTAAAACTAATAAAATTACATCAAATGTACAAAATAAGAATAAACTGCATCACAAGCACTAAGGTGTGCAAGGGCATACAATCAGAAGTCTATATTAGATGCATCGGGGTATCAGGCTAAAAGGTGAGAGTCTTCTTTTCAAAAACTAGAAGTGAACTGGGTATTCCCATTAACGACAGGGAAGTCACTATATCATTTCAGCTGATCCTCACCAGTAATAGTGTTATCCTTTGCACAATTATAACAGTGTGTGCCTCCTGCTCATTATACAAAAACAGCTACACACTTCCTGGTTGATGCTACAAACCTACTCTGTAATATCATAGGATGCCATCTTGCGTACAAAAATAACACTGCCTGAACAAAGCTACTCTCTCCTTTTGTATGATGCCACCTCTCGTATATGACTTTTCAGTGCCTGAATCTACCCTATACTCAATTTGCCCATTGTTTGGAGAACCTAATACAAAGCATCATGCTGTGTTTGCTACAAATAACAATACAATTCCATGAATTCACAGACACATTCATTCCCATATACATATTTCTTCATAATGAAACAGATGATCACTCATGCCAGCATATCAGGACCTCTCCCACTGGACTCCCACATTATGCACTCCATGCCATTTGACACAAAGTGTTGCATCCATGAACACAAATAGAAGTGGGTTCCCATTAGACCCTCCACTCCAAACACATCTAGTAACACACATGGCACTTCTTACTACTTCCAGGCATGCCAACATATACAGTATATTCACCCATATCATAACATACATGCATGCATATCCATATCGATATATTCCCCCTTACACACTTACATGCATGAAAAGTCACTCACACCATACACACGCTTGAGCGCACGCTGCTAATAATATTTCTAGAAGGATTCGTCAGAATTGCAGGTGGCTACAATGAGCTGTGATGTTGAGAAGTGACACCTCATCTTAAATTCCTGGCCGGCATTTCTTAAGATGACAGGGATGTCAGCCAGCGAGGCTGATAAAGTCCTCCCTGTACTCCAAGCTGACTGATCCTACATGAAATCTTGGCAAGAGATTACCAGGTTATAGCAGAGCTAGAATGACATCACATCAACTCAATTTCACATCCTGTACACACCAGTGCCTATCACAGTTCCATGTTGCTAACGTCCTTGACACATAAACAGTATTTGCAGTCGTGGATGCCTCCTCCGTTACCCTGTGTCTGTCAGACTTGCAGCAAATCAGGAACAAATTTGTCATTAAATGTAAAAGCGGCATTAATGCATGGGCTTCCTGACAGTGGCAGTGTAATGTTCAAGGAGGAGAGAGAGAGAGAGAGAGAGAGAGAGAGAGAGAGAGAGAGAGAGAGAGAGAGAGAGCGCGAGAGAGAGAGAGCATTCCGACCACTAACCCCCACATCCCCCACCTTAGTAGCTACCTTGCAAAATTCCTGCGATTTGCATGAAATAAATAAATAATAGGAAACCGTGCTGTTTGAATTGGTGATGAAGGACAAGGCATAGTGTTGGTTAAAATTGCATGAGGAATCTGCGCTAAAAAGAAAATGGACTAGATAGTGCTTTAAATCTTTGAGGGCTGCTCACTTCAGTAATGAATTTCAAATAACTTATTCACTTCAGTAGTAAGTGGCTGGGCACACACTGCTTACAGCTGGTTTGTTGAGATAATTGATTTTCAAATAGTTTGAAGATGAAGGAAAGAAGCGTATGACAACTAGAGCAGGTTCCAAGCCAATTTTGAGAGTCATATCAGTTTAATTATAGCACTGGCTTGAACCGACATGGGCTCTTTCCTGCAAGAATTAAAATATCCCGGTGACTTGAAATGTTAGAGTAATGAATTTTTCATGTGTGCTTTCTTACCTAGCTGGTGTCCTCGCTCAGGGCGGTGTTGCTAGCAAAATGTCCCGCTTTTCTCCCACAAGATAGCTGACACTCTATGCAAGGCTGGGCTGTGTGACACAGATAACTTGAGGGAATCAGCGCACAGCAAATGAGATGCGTCTCTAGCCGGATTTGAATTGGCAATGTAATTTCCCAGAAGTTTGTGTTTAATTTATGTAAAAGCTTTCTTTTCTTACCTTGCTTCTGTGTATAAAATGGAAATTATACAGTATGTATGTGCGTATATATATTTATTTATATATATGAATATATATGAGAATTAAGCAAGTAAAACAGCATTACAACATTGTCACCTTTTTTTTGTCTTTTTTTTCTCATTGTTGATATAAGCTAGTAAAGGGAAATTCCTCGATTCAGCAATCAATACAGAAAGGTTATTTGTGGAGGGGTTTGCTAAAAAGATTAGGTAAATAAACTAATCAATAAACATAACATAACATTCTCAAACACTTTAATCCAATTTAGATTCATATGGTGCCAGATTTCATCCTATGCTAGATAAAATTAAACATGCATCTATCTGCCCAGTTTCTGAACTTGCTTATTTCAACTCATGGGAGAGAATATGCCAGCAAAGCCGGAACCAACCCTGACTGGGGCATGGGCGAATTGAAGGGTATACTCATGAACATGTATATTTGGAATGCATGCTTTTTTAAAATAAGAGAGCTGTAAGCATAATAATGAAACAGTAAAGCAAGCTTATATTACAAAGTGTTTGACTGTTGTTAAAATAGGGAATACTGTCTTTAGTTGAAAGACTAAAAAAGATGCTTTCTTCATGTTTTAGTGAGGGCAGGGTTTTTGGCAGAAGTAATGCAAAACAAACACATATAAGGAGAAGGTTCTAGGTTACAGTACTCTGAGGTCAACTGCGCAGAAGCAGACTGGGATTATTGGACTCTTCTGTCACAAAATACAACAGATCTCTACCAGGGGATATAGGGACTGTTGATTTTTTTGGGAAAAAAGTGGATATAACTCTATGTGAGTAAATTAAAGCTTTTGCTTATTTCTGCCTGACTTACACTGGGGGGATCATAAATCCTTACATCATTTTTGGCACTTAAGGAAAACCAGTTAATATTTGGACGAAACATTGCTTGTTTAGATGGAAGTTGTATTTCCAGTTAAAATCTCTTCTATTGACATGATTTAGACAGTTTGAATCTAGACTGTAAGAGGGTGGGCTTGAGCGTCCTCTCTTTCTTAGTAGGCAAATTAAATGCACGAGGGACAGATTAGGGAGTCTCATGAGTTTTGAAATTGTGGGTTATGTTTTTGGGCATCCCAGGCTCACCTTTGCACAAACTGACCGCACCCATTTAGGCTCTGTAATCCATCCATTTTCCAACCCGCTGAATCCGAACACAGGGTCACGGAGGTCTGCTGGAGCCAATCCCAGCCAACACAGGGCACAAGGCAAGAACCAATCCCAGGCAGGGTGCCAACCCACTGCAGGACACACACAAACACACCCACACACCAAGCACACACTAGGGCCAATTTAGAATCGCCAATCCACCTAACCTGCATGTCTTTGGACCGTGGGAGGAAACCGGAGCGCCCGGAGGAAACCCACGCAGACATGGGGAGAACATGCAGGCTCCATGCAGGGAGGACCCGGGAAGCAAACCCAGGTCTCCTAACTGCGAGGCAGCGGCACTACCACTGCGCCACTGTGCCGCCCAGGCTCTGTAATACTGCAGAAAAATAATCCTCTGTTGCCACACACAGTTTGTTCCAAAATATTTGAAAGGAGAAAGCTCTGAGAAAAAGGAGTATTTTAATGTTTACTGGTAGTGAGACTTGGACCCTGTAAAGCACAAATACAGATACAGAGATGCTGGGTTTGGTTATGCAAGATTGTGTCAAAAAATGGAATTGAAGGAGAGATAGAAGAAAATAAATACTGCGGGAAAGGCTTAAATTGAAATCAATAGGCACAGAGCTGTTACTTGTTTACTTGGAATTTCAATGTCAAATTGGTTGAGAACAAAAGTACAGTTAAGTGCAGTTGGACAAAGGTAAGTCCAAATGGAGAACTGAGCAGCAAAGAATTAATCAGTTTTTGGAAATCAGAAAATTGATTGTCAAGGAGCAGGCAGTGGTTAGTACATGGAAGGCCTTTGAAGCCATATTAACACTAAGATGGTATCAAAATCATTGAAACAAATCAAGATCGAAAGCAAGACAATTTCTTATTTTATTAGTTTGAAGTTCAATTAACTATAACTAACTATCACTTACTTGTGAGGATTTTTTTGCTTAGATTTCTCAAGGTTTGGATTCATTTCCAAGTGCACAACCACCTTTCATAGCATCAGTGTCATGATCAAGCATTATGTGTCATCAGCATGTGCAACTAGCAACAGATGTCATTGCCATAAACAACACAGTGACACCTGTGGAAAACGACACATAAGACTGTGGTGCTCATTGGAAAATGGCAATACAATGATGTCATCAAATGAACACCACAAATTATCAACTACACAATAGTTGAAAATTGAAAAATGAGACAAAATGAAATTATAATCATTTGAATGACTTCTTGACTATATTGTCTTCCACACTGGAAGGAGGAGAGGGTTTGCCAGGCTAAAACAACACTAAAAGTTACAGAGAACTTTATGGATTAAATCGATAAAGGTTAATTACTTGTGGGGATATCATCCATCACAATAAAACAAATGAAGAATTAATCGTGCCTTCATCCTTTATCTGTATCAGACCTTGTTAAAAAAATAAATAAATAAACAGTAAAACAAGCAACCTGTCATGGTCAGTAGCCATTTCTACTCCTTCTTATGCCTCTTTAATCAAGATGTAACTCTTACACTATCAGTGGCTCATATGATTTACTCAGCATCTATCGATCTACTTTGTCTAGTGCATTATAATTGAATCTTCACTCACCATTGTTTATTCTTGAAATTGTCTCATCTCCACTTCTGGCATTTCTCTTGTTCATGATTTGTGTTGGCTTCATTTTCAGTCCAGATTTATGTAAGTGTTCCCACAATTGTGCCTCACTGGACATCACTTTCATGGCAAATCCAAATAGCCACACACAACCACTGGTGATCCTTGGTAGAAAAACTTGTTTCTGGAGTTGACCACCACTGTCAGTCTGGCAAAAACAAAAACAACAGTCAAATATGCCAAACAAATTGGTAAATTAATCAGTCATTGTTATGGTGATTCTTTTGAACCATCTCAGGTTAAAATTAAATGAACAAAAAATAAATAAATGTATATATAAATAAGTTATTGTTTCATATAGTGCACTTTTCCGTCATCATCTTCATAATCACTCCTTAAAACAGAGCAGCTTAGATAACAGCCTCATACCATCCTCTTGTTACAGAGGGCTAGAGTCTATCTAGCAGCACTAGAAGAGTGAAACTAATCCTGGATACATTGCCAGTCCATTACAGTGCACATTGACTCCCACAAAGTCAATTCAGAATCACCAATTAAAGCATGTTATTGCAGTTTGGGAGATAAAATCTAGTATATGGAAAAAAGAACCATGCATACATGGAGAGAATGTGCAAACACCACCTAGGCATGGAATTAAACCCCAAAACAGATGCATAAGGCAGTACGGTCAACAAATAGACCACTTTGCACACAAGTATACAATAAACAGCAAAGCGTAATCATACACGTGAAAATGAAAAGCCTGCAGATATTCTGTCATCAAATTAAAATAAAGATAAAATGAAGTCAATGGAAATGCTTTACAAGGGTTGACAGACAGTACAGTGTTAGTAATGTGAGGACAGTAGTCCATAAGTAAAAGCAGGAAGAAAACCTTCATGATTGAAAATGGTGGCTCTAAAAGTTATGGCTGAAGGGAAAAAGAGAGATCCAAAGTGAAAGGGCCAAAAAGATGAGTAAGTGCTCATAATAAATGTATCTAATAATTAACAAAATCAAAAATAAGCACATTCATTTCATAGAAAAGAAATGCATCCTTCCATTTTCCTATGCTGCTTATCCAGGGCATAGTCAAGGTCATAAAATAATAAATAAATACAGCTAAACAAATCAAAAAGATGCATACAGATGTAATAAAATAAGCAAAGACGTTTTTATAAAAGGAACTAATTATTATAAAATATAAACAGAAATTTAACAAAAAGAAACAAAGTAGTAAACATGAACGTAACAAACAAGATGATAACTTTCTTCAGATCAAATCAACATAGGCATCAATATAAATGCAGATGAATATAATTTTGAGAATGACAACAGACACAAGACAGAAAGTACTACCTCCCCCTGGGTACTTTCCTGGGCAGCACTGTCCGGGTGAACTGTTTGCTGCCTGTGCTTTTCTTTCCACTTTGCATTTGGCCACCCCCTTTTATCCTTCTCAGTATTCAGTGCCCACCCGTTGAGCATCATTGCCATTTTTCTGCTCCGTATAGGCGTGCAGGGCCTGGGGCACAGAGGAGTCAGAGATGTCTATGACGGTGTCAGTGCTCAACATAACACGGTTCTTGACAGATTCCCCCCTCTGCCCTCAAGCTTCAGCCAGCCACTTCGGCGGCGCCTTGGCACGTCACACATTTGAGCCAGAGACTAAGTTGCTGTTTGCGTCGGCTGCCATGGGTAGACATTGTGAATGACACCTCACGTTTCATACCTTTTCACTATATTTACTCGGAGCTCAATTTTCTCTGCCAAATTCTTGATTATAGCCTATCAATGTGTGATAGAAAAGTATGAGTCAATTCCGGCTCAGACCTGCACATTCCTCATTTGAAAGACCATACATTTGTTTCTGTGGTTATCTAATGTTTTGATTAAAAAACAATATCTGACTCAGCAAATTGCTTATTTCTTGAAGGCATTACAACAAGTTAAAAATTATAATTATTATTTTTGTGATACACTTTTCCTAGACCTCAGAGTGCCCAGTGTCATGTCTGCCATTGGTTGCTCCTAATGTATTTTATATTTTTCAAGTGTACTGGAGCCCTTTTGGTTTCCACCTTGCACATCGGGTCTGTGACAAAAATGAATAAAACAGGTTTGATAAAAAATGGATGGATTTTTAAACATTCCTTATGATTTTGTCTATTGTGTACTAAATGGCCTCTTCTCACTTGCTCTTCTACTGCGCCTCATATGTGAACACAGATATCTTTATTGATGTCATATAATGATGATGGAGTACAAATTCAGCTACAGGTCAGGTCTTCAGAAAATGATTCTGTTGACTTATACCAACAGCAGTGTGCCTTTTGAAAAAAAAACCCATTAAATGTTCTAGATGTTATTTTTCACATCATGTTTCGATTAAGCACATTACTTATCTTTAAGATGGTTAACTAGTCTCTCCCCCCCCCCTTTTCAGAGCTGTATTTTAAGAACAACTGATATGATTATGAAGATTCACTAAGTAAATTATGAATTATGAAGTAAGATAAAGCTGGAATTTGCTTAAATGGCCTCAAATGTGAATGGGCTTCTGAACCACCCTGTACACCAGTGACATCTATAAACAGCAAAACCAGCTTGTGTGCCATACTGCAAAGCTGGAACTTGTTGTTGCTTGCAATTTACCTAGAGTTCCCTTGTTAATAGTTGTTGATTAATAATTTAAAATTTTTTGGCAGATCTCACAATGTGACAGTCCCAGTACATAGGAAACCGGGATGCTAGAAATGTTCACCACCAGATCACGGAAAGGGTCCCGGTCTTATTGGCAGTGTGATGACAACCTACAAATTACTTTGAGGATGGAGAAAGACCACAAGATGATAGACCATGGCTGAGCAAAGAATGGTTACAGCAAGCAAGGGCCTAAATCAGAAGGACAGACGTCTGGTTATGACTGAATCAGGGGCACAAGCAAATCTAAGGTCAAAAAAAGAAGCAGGAAGTTGAAGCCAGGACTATCAAATACTCACACTTGTTAATACTTTTCCCTCAAGCCTACAACTTTTTACTGGAAGACGTTTAAGGTTTCTGGAATCTACAGTACAAGAAGGATAAAGATACAGTATCTAATGGATGCCACAAGATACCCAAGATTCCTACATGTCAAACAAGTGGTAACAGTGGGAGTGCATATCTTAGTTACTAAAGGACAAGATAATTGATCAAATGAAAAATAAAATGAATGTTCAAAAAGAAAGTAAAACTGAAATTTTGGAGTTTTTAAACCTTAGAAATTGGGAAAGGTGTGCTCTGAATTAAAACAAAAATGTCTGGAATGATTTGGACAGAGTGGTAACTGACATTTGAGGAATTTGTGAGTTACCTTACTAAATCAATAAGTTTCAATAAGATAAGTAAAATTAAAAGAAACTAAGGTTTGCAAAACACTTAAACTGTGGATAATGTAGAGAACATAATCACTGTATATTTAGACAGAACTTTATTTGTTCCTGGGGAAAATTTGTTTTTATACAGAAGCTCTTTAAATAAATAAATACATACATAGGTAAAAAAGTAAAAATATATATCTATATACATACACTATGGTCTGACCACATACCAGAATGACAAAAGGCAAGAACATTAAAAAGCAAAGTTCTGACTTGGATGACACAGACACAGTGAGGCATTAGCAGATGTATTGCTAGTAGTATAAAGGAGCCCCACCAGCATTTCTGCTGAATAATTTGTTGCCTGAAAGTCCTCCTTGTTGTTGTGCCAGAGAGAGGATGTGCATCATTGTTCATAATGACACTCATTTTGCTTTTAATTCTCTCCAATGCTACTCCCTCCAGGGGATCCAGAGTGCATCCTGTAACAGAGTTTGCCCTTTTAATTAGCTTGTTGATTTTGTGGTTCACTCTTCACGTGATGCTACCAGCCCAGCACACCACAGCACAGAAAACTGCATTGGCCATAACAGAGTTATAGAAAACATGAGGGACGTCACTTCCCACAATAAATGAACAAGAGCCTGCTCTACCATTTCTGATGCATATCATCTATGTTCCAAGACTAGTCCAACCTGTCATTAAGGTGGATACCCAAGTACTTGAAGGAGTGGACCACCTCTACATCCACTCCCTGAATAATGATCAGACACAGCAGCTCTTTGGTGTGGCGAAAGTCAATAACCAGTTCCTTGATTTTGCTGATGTTAAGATGCAAACAATTCTCTTGCACCAGGAAACAAACTTTTCCACTTGACTCCTATATTGTCTCTCATCCCCTTTATTAATACACCCCATAAGTGCAGAATCATCTGAGAATTTCAGCAAATGACAAGACTTGGTGTTATATTTATAGTCTGAGGTGTACAGAGTAAAAAGAATACATTTAAAACTCTTAGGGGCATTTGAACCACCATTACACCTATAAATGTATTGAAATACCCTGAACTGGATAAAGGGTTGAAAAATTAATGAATGAAATATTAGCATCTCCTTATCACTCACTGCATCTGAAGTCAGTATATTTTGCATTATTGTACAGTTCTCATTTAATATATCATTTGGAGAAAAAAAAAGTTAAACTCAGTTGAGACTTTATAAATAGTCTGCAAGCCTGAAACATACCTGGTAAATCAGCATTAACAAAAAAGCCCAGACACTTAATACATTTGGAATTTTTTAACACGATTGTTATGAATAATCAAAGCAACTGGTAAAGTTCTTCAGCAGCCACTATAATGGGTCATGAGTTATGCATGACATGGGGATCTTGTTATCTCTGAAAATATTTAGAGTTTTCAGTATACCATATTCAAATTATAAAAGGTGTGCAAATCTATAAAACATATATATTACACGTAGTTCTTAATCAGGGAGCATATCTGAATGTACTGTACATTGGATTCAGAAAGTGCTCTGACCCATTCACTTTCAGCACACTTTATTGTGTTGTACATTCATTTTAAATGGATACATTTTCCATTTTTGCCTAACACTCTACATTCTATAGCCCACAATAATGTTACACATGAGGAGTTTTGGGCTGCATAGTGCAAATTCTTATTACAAATGTATTATCCACAAGAAAACCCATGCTCAAATATACATTTGGGGAATTCCTGAAAATGTAGCATCATGAAATTATATACTGTATATAGAAAATTATTAAAATGTGAGAATTACTAGGCCTCAGGTACAATCTCAAGATTAGGTTTATTGCCATTTGTAGAGACAACAGTTAAATTCATCCATCCATCCATTATCCAACCCCCTATATCCTAACTACAGGGTCAGGGGGTCTGCTGGAGCCAATCCCTGCCAACACAGGGTGCAAGGCAGGAAACAAACCTCGGCAGAGCGCCAGCCCACTGCAGACAGTTAAATTCTTATGTGCAAATCTGACAAGCATTTAGCAGTCAGGAGTAGGCAAACAATGCTTCATTTTTGTTCCATTTTTTATTTATCACTGCCAATATGAATCAGCCGGATACTTTTATAGCCCCCTAACCTGTTAAAGTTTCGGTTAAAAGGCTATAGTGTTGTTGTTGTGGCTTTTTAAATATTTTTCATCAAAGAATTTACATACACTGAATAACAGTAAATAAATGACAAAACTTACAAAATTAAAAAAAAACATGTTATATTTTTATCCAAAAGCTAGAAGAAAAAAGTTGTTTACTTGAATAAGCATATGTGAAATTGGAAATTTTAGCACATTATATTACAATTCACACATTTTTACCGACTCAGAATCTGACACCAGTAACTTCATAATCACTTCCGACTCCACTTCACTGTTCATGAATATAACATTTGCAGAATTCTTAGGAATACTGAAACCTTGATAATTTTTTAAAATAAACTAACCATGAAATATCCCTGGTTCTTTGAAGTATTTGGAGATAATTTGAAAATGTACTGTTAAGATTTACAGTGCATTGGGAGAATTATTGAAAACACATTCTCACTGAGGAGTTCTAAACTCTGTTTTTAATTTGGGAATTCCTGATTTTGTGTGACCCATGAGGAACTCCAAGTACTCTAAAAAGTTGTAGAAAATACAATGTATTTGGAGAATTCCTGTAGTTACACTGTCCCAGTGGGAGTTGTGGGTATCATTTGAAAAATTCTTGAAAATACATAATCTCCAAATAATTTTAGAATTAATTTGGCATAATTGCAGGAACTGTATTATCGCTAAAGGGCTCTATGCCCAATTGTGCACTTGGAAGAATTCTTGGTTATACAATTTTTTCCTAGTTAATCACAATTCAATACAAAAATACCATTTTCTTCTTTTGGTTTTACTTTTTTAATCTTTAGTTTCACCATTTCATTATGTATGTATTTGTGAAGTTATTAAGAATCCATGTTTTGGAACAAGTTGCTTTGATCCCCTGTGTTATTGTGGGCATTGCTTAAGTAGTGCAAGTGCATGACACCATAGCATTTTGTCATGGCTGTGATCTTAAAGGTAGCCATGAGCACAGAAAGAATCCTAAGTTTATTCTACTGTAAATAAAACAAAGTCTTCTTAGAGAGAGAGAAAGCAAAACTTCAAGCAATTTCATTTCTATTTTTTTTTTTTTTTTTTTTACTGTTTCCTGATCACAAGTTTGAATCGATCTTTTGTGTTGTTCACTGGTCATTTAACTGTTCAGTGTAAAACAAATCAGCTATGCAGGGCTATTCTTCTCATTCGTCCTTTGACAAATCTTTGTCATTCACTTTTCTTAAAACCATGTTATTTGTTTGGATCATTTGCTTTTAAAATACAAGAGCAGACACTAAGTAATTCTAGATTAATTATCAGATTTGGAGAATTCCTGGAAATATAACATCCCAGAAGAGTTATACGATCCATTGTGCACTGGAAGAATACTTCATTGGAGAATTTAAGAACCCTAGTGTGATATGAGAACTGTTGGTTATGCACATTAATTTACAGTAAGTATTTCTAGACTGATGTATATATCTGTAGAATTCTTGGATATTCATCTCAGAGGATTTCCAGATTCTGTGGAAGGACACAGCATCCTAGAAGCGAACATATTAGACTATAAAGGATAAGGTTGCCAGATTAGTCGTTATCTTTGATTCAATGTGTAACCCTGAGAAGCATATACCTTACCAACCCTACTGATGCTCAGAAGTATTAAAGGAACTACAACATAAGAAGACAATGAAGAGGAAGAAATATAAGGCATATGGATACAAGTGACATTTAAACAAAATATATTTATATGCCAGTTCTGGAAATTCAGAAGTTGCACTCTCAGAATTCTCAACTTCTTGATTTGAAGTGGTCTTGATTTCCTGGTAACCCTTAAGAATTTCTAGGTACTCCATACATTTGAATAATTCATGAACACTTCACATACAAAAATACAGTTATGAATTTTTTTTTTTTGTCTTAATATACAGTAGGCATATAAAGTATATGGAAAGCATTGTGGGGGATTTACTATTTGTAGGCATCACTACTTTTGGAGTTATATCTGTGTGTGTGTTAGGATGTGAGGTCATGGCCCTAATACCTCAACAAAAAAAATCCCTCAGGGCAAATGAAATTTGGCATAGTTATAAGGATTGCCAAGTGTCAGAATTTTATTGATTTTTAAACAAAATCAATCCAGTAGAATTTGCTGCACAGAGAAAATAATTGTGTATAGGTGTGTAATTTTGCTGCACATGATGGCCTGCAATATTTTACAGTTAAAAATCACATTTTGTGTATGAAAAGTCATATGCTAAACAGATTAGATTTTGTACATTATTTGCAAGAAATCCTTCAGGTGAGGGAGGACATAAATTCAAATGAATATTTAGACTATTTTGATTGGAGGCTTTATTTTTCCCCTAAAACAGTAACAGTCCTAAATTAATGTTACAGCAGAATAACTAGATGCAGGCAACGTGAAGAGTCTGTAAGTTGGTCCATGTGCCCATTGAGTCCAACTATTAAAGTCCTATTGTTTGCATATCTCCTGGCTGCTAATTAAAACATTTCAACTAATGTGTTTGCATTTTACATGCGCAAGTTAGCGCTTTTAGTTAACTATTATTAATTGTGGCCTGCTTCTCCAAGGCACAAAAGAGTCATTTAAATTTAAGCCGATGAGAAAAGTAAATATTTAATGACTCATACTCATCTTGCAGCTCAATGTTGTCTGCTTAGAACAGTTTAAATAATTCCTGACGCCTTGATGTTAAGCAATGCTTAAAGAGCGATTCCTAGGGTAATTATTAATCAGGCTGTTATTGATCACAGGCTTTTGGTGCTGGGCTTCATTATTAAATCATTACGTGAATAAATAAATACATTCTGCTTCAAAGAATTCTTTTGAAGACACATAAATTGAAAGTATTAACACATTAAACGTGTATGAAAATATCAGAAATATTACCAAAGACAAAAAAATGTGCTCTCTTTAAAAAGCGGTCATTTCTTTAATATCTCCTACATTATATTGTTTAAGTAATTATTTGATTACATGGTTCTTGATTTTTTTTTTTTTGCTGTAAAAAATGGTCACTTACCAGATTATTGTATCTATGTGTATAAGCAGAGATTTAAATTTTAACAGAAATGGTAATTTAAAATGCTACTGTTTATACTTTCTTTTCCATTGTGTTTTATTCCCTATAGTTTCAAACAAATATCTCATACCATCATGCATATTTTTGTTTTAAACAGAACCAGAAAAAAACTCTGATCCAAAATGCCTCCCATATATTCACCGACTTTAAAGTTCCTACATCTCCCTCATCCAATACACCAAAAACAAATTTAATTTCTTGGCTTACTTCCTAATTCTACTAACAACATTGAGACAAAAAAAATGTAGAAAGCTTCATCTGCAGTTAACGTCTGCCTCACGTTTGCTGGAGCAGGGAAAATGTCTCTATTCAGTAGACTGCTCTCATACATCTGTCTTCTGATGTTTTTAAGACTACTTCCTTTATGCTTTTGTAACACAGGTAATAAAGTATGAATTTATATGCTGTGACTCTTTTGTGCCTACCGTACTGATGCTGACTCTGATGTGCTGTCTATCAATTCTTACTGTCAGTCAGTTCTTATGCACATTCATGTCATTGTTTTGTATTCTGTCTCGATGCCAGGACATTTGCAAGCTCTTTCCTGTCTCTCTCTTTTTTTCCCTGTGATATCTAATGTATTTGAATTATACAATGACCCTGAGGAGCAAAACACTGTTCAAAAATAAATGCCTGCATCAAAAGCAAACAGGGCTTAATGAAAGTAAAATGATATAAAATAAAATGAAAAGTTTCTAAAGAGAGAAAATGACAGATGGTATATTCAAATCCAATAGTAGTTACTACTGTGCAGTATTTGCATTCAAACTCAGATTGTAGCTCTGTTTTAAGAGACTGCGTTTAAGTGCATAATGGGATATGTCGGATTGATAAACAAAAATGAATAATAAATAAATGATTTTTCAGGACAGTGTAAAGTCAGCATTGTGTAAGGTCTGCTACACTATTTCAAAATGTTTCCTTTTAATGCAAGTATTGATCTAAATAAAACCGTATCGTCATATTTGGGAAAGTTTCGTTCAAGCGTTTTGGCGCAGTGGTCAGGACTACTACTTCACAGCTCCGTTGAGCTCGAGTCCAGATTTGGGCACATGTGTAATCTGCATGTCTTCCTGTGTTCTGGAGGGATTTTGAGTAGTCCGGTTTTCTCAAAACTCAAAATTGAACGCGTAGGAGTGAGTACGTAAATGTGACGTAAAGAATAGCTCCCTGTCAGACTTTTTTCTTTTTTAAAGTGGGCTTATTCTTTTAAAGGCAGAGTGTTGCGAGGCATACGGCTGTTTCTTTTAAAAAGTCGGCAAAACGTAGCGGGTTGCTCTGTTTTCAGGAATGGGTGCCGCGCTATTTAAAGTAGTTTAGAAAAGGAAGAAATCGCAGTATTTAAAGAGGTGGTGTCATGCTGTAGAAATTTTACATTTTCTATACAGAAATTTCGACGGGCGTGTACATTTTAAGCATTACAAAGTACGATTTGACCACTTTCGAAGAGACGTCTGCATGTATGTCATTGTATCGGCATTTGAATTTAGACATAATTCTAAAGCGAATCACTCATTCCGAATTAAACATGTGCCGGTTATTAATATAATAGAATGCTAAAAACATATTAACATTGATATCATATATATAATAACCTTATATAACTCGTATTATACTATTCAAGATTTCAAGAGCGCCTAGTCTGACTGCAGTGAAAGACAAAGAAACCTGGCCATCTTGTCTGCCCAGGGTTCGCACACGAACACACTCACACCCACATAGGCCAGTTTTAAATCTGAAGCATCCAGACGCCCCAGTATTTAAATATGCTGTGAAAAACCCTGGCATGGAATTCAGGCTGGATCAATGGCAGCAGCCCTAACCCCTGCGACAGAAGGATGTGTTCTCCATTATCGATACAGTTTAACCGATTTTTTGGGTCTTCAGGGCAAGATCCTGCACATGTGTTGAATCCGGCAGCATCGAGGGCAAGGTGATAGGCTGCCCTTTTTTTAAGTGTAAATATAAAACTTAAAAAAAAAAAAATACGTACCTTCACCATATCTCTTTGTTGAACTAATTTTTCCAAATAGAGAGCTCCAGTGTAAACAGCACTCACCTTGATTTAGGGCATTTTCTAAATAGAGCACTCCATTCTTGAAGGTTTAATAGTTCTAGTATTGATGCAGCTTTTCTAAAGCGAGCACCACCTTTTGTCTTTTCAGCTCTTCCTTCAAGTTGAGCAAGTCAACGCATTCTCACAAAGTTACGTGGCATCTTGCATTTAAATGTACCTTCTTCACGGAACGTCTTTAATTTGAATGCACCGCCTCTTATTTTGAGAACACCGCTTCCTTTCAGAGCGTTAACTTTTTCTTTTTTAGGGGCACATTGTAGTATGTTATTTATAACACTGCCACACTCAATTTGACCTAATTAAGTGTGACTAACTGGTGCCAGTTGCAGGTTTGGGGCATGCTTTATGTCCGATGCTACCAGATTACGTTCCGTTTACGAACTGGTCAAAGAAGGGGGGTGACGATGATGACGATGATGAATGGATGGCTTAACCCATGTGTTGCAATATGTTCTCTTTCTGCTGACCATCATTTTTCCAGAAGGCTGACTCGTTTTGTGTTTCCTCACTTACTGTTCACTAGATTCACTAGAATACTGGTGCATAAAAACTCTGATTAGCTGGACCTAATGGCAATATATGCAACTCTCTACATCAGTTCTGTTTAAAGAAGAAATAATAGGATATGCTTCAGCCTTCTCGTAACCCTGCTCTGGATAAGTGAGCTTCGAAGATGGATGGATGATTGAATTCTAACAAACAATACATCATCCAGTGGGTATGTACAATACATACAAATCTCATGATTTCCTGAATGTTAAGTTAATAAGGAGTTGTCAGTTCTAAAATTGGCCCCATATGAGTGTGTGCATGAATGGGCTCCTGTGATCTACGACCACCCTATCCAAAATTGTTTACTACCTCTGGCCTCCCACTAACATCTATTTGATTAAACACTTTGTACATTCCTGATGTTTCTACCGATCATCAGTGAAATACTATAACAAAATGTTATGAGCATGAGGTAAACTTAAATAAGCAAACTGAAACTAATCATTCTGTCCTTATCAAACCTGCTTAGTTCAGTGCAAAGTCGTGGAAATAAGAGTCCTATCCCAACAGCACTGGGCACAAGGCAGGAACCCAAAGATTAAGAGTCCATTGAAAGTTACTTTCAGGAAAATACTTCAACCAATCATTCATGCAGTCAAATATGGATCCCAAGTGCACAGGCCTCTGGGCCTGACAAGACATTGGGCCTCCCTCTCCAGCCCCTGCTGCCTGCCAGAATCAATCTATAGATACTTTAATTAAAAAAGTGTTATTTTGTAATTGTAATTTTTATTTGACATGAAACATAATCTAATAACTTAATGATACTTGCTGAGTAAATGGCATATACTACATAATTTACACAATAGTTTGTGGTGGGATTAGTGTGCTTTACACAATGAGCTGGCAATTGAGGAAAAACACAAAATCTAATCAAGTTTGGATTCAATAACTCAATACATACACCATAAATCCGCACAATAACACAAAACCTGAGTAAGGTCCCACAGTTAACAATATGTATCGGAGAAAAAACCAAGACATAAGGTGAACAGTATTTCCTGCAAAGCTTGGAGACAGGATTGCACTTTAGGCACATATCTCAATGAGGATACAAACAAATTCTACAGCATTGAAGGCTTCCAAGAGCACAGTGAACTTCATAATTCTTAAATGGAAGAAGTCTGGAACAATCATGATTGTTTCTAGAAGTGGCTACCTGGCCAAACTGAACAACTGCGGGAGAATGGCCATGGCAGGAGAGGTGATGAAGAACCTAATGGTCACTATGGCTAAGCTCCAGAGAACTAGTGTGGAGATGTAAGAAACCTTCAGAAAGACAACCAGGGCTGTAATAAGACACCAAAATTAGCTTTATGACAGAGTGGCCAAACAGAAGCCTCTCCTCAGTGCAAGACACAACCCTGCTTAGATTTTGCAAAAAGGCACTTAAAGGACTATCAGACTGTGTGAAACAAGATTTTCTGGTCTGATGAAACTAAAATAAGTGTCATGTCTGGAGGCAACCAGGCACCTAGATAGGGTTGAGGAAAAGCTGAACAGAGCCAAGTACAGAGATATCCTTAATGAAATCCTGTACCAAATTTCTCTGGACCTCAGACTGGGTCAAAAGTTAACCTTCCAAAAAGAGCAATGACCCGAAGTACAAAACAAAGACAGGAAAGAAGTGGCTTAGAGACACCGCTAGGAATGTCCTTGAGTGACCCAGCCACAGGCTGGACTTGAACCTAATTGAAGGTTTCTGGAAACACCTGAAAATATCTGTCTACTGGTGGTCTTCACTTGCTCATGCTCATGAAGCTCATGACAGAGCTTGAGGGGGTCTGCAGAGAAGAGTGGCCAGATGTCATGTCATACCCAAGAAGACCTCCACGCCATAATCGCTGCCAAACGTGCTTCGACTAAGTACTGAGTAAAGGATCTAAATATTTGTGTCATTGTGATATTTTAGCTTTTTATTTTTAATAAAATTGCAAAAAAAATTCTAAAATTTTGTTTTCAGATTGTCATCTTGGGGTATTTAATATTGTTTGATATGGGGAATAATGAATTAAAATAATTTTAGCACAAGACTACAACATAGCAAAATATGAAAAAATGTCAAGGGGTCTGAATAAACTGTGTCAGCACAATGTAATCATAAAATATTTCTCTGACAGTAATTTATCGGCAAAACGCTACAACTGCTCTATTTTATGGTCTGAAGCAGCTAACAATTTTGCCCACAGAGACTTAAACTGATATTTTAACTCTCCTTTGGGTATTTCTTTCAGAAATGTTATGCTTAATGAATTTAAACTACAATTAGTCACAGACCCTCCATAACCGACAACTGACAATAGCACATCAATGCCTTGAATTGAACTGGAAAATGCAACTGAAATTCCAACAAATAAATGATTACCAACTCCTGAGCCTTATTAGTCAATTTACATAGCCTGAAGGGCTTCCGCTTTCTAATGCTCCACCCAAAAAGAAGGAACATAAGTACATTTAAAATGACAGTACACATATGAAATCAACACAAATAACAACATCAAGACATGAAAAATCTCCAAATTAATGAAAACCATAATAAATCAGAAAATACAAATAACTTTGAAAAAGTTCATAACAATGAGAGCCAGAGCTTTTGCCAAGTTTCCCTCTCCTTTTCTGTGATTTTTTGAATATTGAAGCTTTTACCCTTTTTAGATGGGCTGGTGCTTCTTGATTAGGGGTCCCCAACTCTGGTCCTGGAGGGCTGCAGTGGCTGCAGGTTTTCATTCTAACTGTTTTCTTAATCAGATACTTGTTTGTGCTGCTAATTAACGTCTTTTGAATTAATTTTAAATGACTTGTTCTTGAAGACTCCAACTCCTTAATTGTTTCCTTTTCCTTAATTAGCAGCCAAACAATAATGAGATACAAAATGAGCCAAAAACATGACCAGCAAAGTGTGTGCATCACAGAATATCTGAAAACTAAAGAAAGATGAAGGTCTCAGGTAGTGCTGGGCGATATAGAAAAATCATATATCACGATATGGATTATTTTATATCACAATAACGATATATATCACGATATACCACCCACAATAAAGTACGTTTCCAGTTATTCTCTGAAAAGTTTGACAAAAATATCATTGCATACTTTTTTTTGCAACTTTATTTTGAAGTGACATTTAACTGAACTGTCACAAAACCACAAGATAGAGTTTCTTTGCGAAAAAGTTCATTTTTATTCTTGATTATCACTTATATAAAGGGTAGAGTAGCGACAAGACATTATCATTCATTTGTCTTAGGCTATTTAATGCAATATTTTCTTTAGTAATTGATAAAATTAGGTTAGAAACGATAGAAGAGAAATAGGACGATAGACACTTTTCTATCGTCCCCACGATATATATCGTCATATCGCCCAGCACCAGTCTCAGGAATGCTGATCTGCTCAGGTCCACAAAACATTTGAACAAAGGTCTTAGAAAAGAGAAAATCAACAATTTCGGAAACGTCTGCTGTTTGCACAATGAGAGCAGCAATAAGCAATGAAATTAAAGAATGGGTTTAATTAACAACAAGAATCAGCGTCTAATTAAGCAACTGGTTGGAATGAAATTGATTGGAGTTTGAGGCCCTGACTCAGTTGGCCTTCTGTTGGCTCACTCATTTCACATTTCATTTCTGTTTGGGTACTTTTTAAGGAAAGAAATGAAGCAATTCAGAGGAACAAATCTTAAAAAACAAATCAATTAACAGCAAAAACTGGTCACTAATTAAGAAAAGGTTAGAATGAAAACCGACTGCCACTGTGGCCCTTCAGGGCAAGAATTGGGGACCCCTTTTCTAGAGTTTTGGGTAAAGCATACCTGATTGCTAAGCCTCGCAGGATTTTTGAGGCCTGTATTTTTTAGATAAAGTCTGGGCTTTGAGCTTGTGGAGCTCAGCAGGTCAAAACAGGCAGGGCATGAGGACAAAAGAGAATAGGATCAGGACATGGAATATTCAACCAAAACACTAGCAGCGGTCATTACCAAAATGTCAGAATAAACATGTGGCAAGACCCAAAGCAGGATCAAAAATCGTAGTCAAGAATCTATCGCAGGAAAGACTAAATACCAGAAATCAAAAGATAAAGTACTCAAAAGGTATTACTATTTTTATTTACAAATGTGGAAAAGATTGTCTCATGATGCCAGCTTATATACCGTTGCACCAATGTTGTCATGTGATGAGACTTCCAGGGCTATGTCCGTAACAACATATGATTGTATCCCGACAAGGAGAGTGCAAAATAACATTGGGAATAAAAAAAAAAGATAAAATAAAACTAAATATCCAAAACAAAACTGAATCCAGCATAGTTCAGAATCTAAATGGAAAAATGCAAAAATTACGCTTGAAGGCGTGAAATAGTTGGCCATTAGGGTAATACAAAGGGACCAGAAGGTGAAAGTGAATAAAAATTAAGCCAAGGCTAAAAACAAAAGATTAATAACACTAGTCTTCAGAAAAAAAAAAAAATCACAAAATAAAATTCGTAGTGAAAAACTAAAGTGAGTAAGTTTGAAACCCAATTTTTTAATGAGAGCACTTGCAAAAGGATAAGAGGGAGTATCCATAATCTTGGATGATATGTAATATGCTGTGTCAGATTATAAACTGTTGCTCCATTCCTGGGACAATGTCTCAAGCAAAGGAGCATTGCATCAGAGCCAAAGAATGGCAGTAACCAACAAAAAATAAAATGGTGGTGTGGTAACAACAAAATATATTGTAACATTAATAAAAATTTATATCACTTCAACAGACGTATTGAGTAAAAATAACAAGAAAATGAATTGCTCTTCAATTCTAAACTTCCAATACTGTAAACTATAACGTGTGCGGAGGGAAATTCCTGAGAGCCAAAATACATTTTTAAAGTAACGGAATCGTAACAATAACACTTTATTCAAAAGTATCTAATACTAAAACGAAGATGTGAACTGAAACACATAGTCAAATATTCAAAAACAAAGTCAGAAACCTACATTTTATCATTTTAGCCATTCAGGTACGTGACTTGAGAAGTTATTCTCTTTTTTGTTTAATCCAATCTTCAGACTCCTCTCTGAGTTAATTGCTGTCCTTTATGGCAGTTGTGTGATGATGCCATATGTAGTGTTAATGTCAGGCTCATGTAAGTAGCAAAGCATGCCATTGCTGTCAACACAAACACCAAGTAAAACAATGCTTTAAATGGTGGTACCTATACAAAATAATACATAACGCAGTGATATGACAATGTCACAAAAATTAGAAAAATGTAATGACAGAAATAACAACAATGATCATACAAATAATTAAATAAAATGATCTTAAACAGCAATTCACCACTAAGGAAACTGATATTTACTGTAGATGTAGCACATACAGTAGCATGTAAATGCTAGAAGACTCCCTGTTAACCAAGGCTCAAGACTCAGAATAGATTTCAAATTCAGGCACACGAAATGTGTTTATTAATAATAATTTAACAATGTCCTTGAGTCTATTTTCCTTCAGGGATACCTGGAGGAGCTTCTAAGAGTTTTTGTGCTAAGTAGAAAATTTAACTGAATGGCCTCTGCCTTTCCTCTCTTCATCCAAGAAAGGGCAACAGTCTCTTTGTAGAGAGTCAGACATTCCTGTCACCTGTTTAATAATCTCCCCACTAGTGTCCTTAACAAACAAAACATGCTCGCACCAAATCTGCATCAACTACCCACGATTCTTCCTCTCCACACTTTGTACTGCTGCCCTTTGTCTATTGCCTTTACAGAAAAAATTAAAGAAAATTACAAAATAGTTATGTAAAAATAATATTTATTTATATACACACACACACACACACACACACACACACACACACATATGCAAAAAGATTTAGTGATAAAAAACGTTTTATGTCTGTGTGGAGACAAATTAGCAATATTTGGTGTAAAGTTTGTTAAAGACATGTTTAATGTACTGTACATGTCATATTTATCCTGTTTTGATCATTTGTTTTTGTTGCAGTGTCAGTTAAAAATCTTAATTCACATAAACATGTAGAAGCAAACTGAAGTAGGAAAATAAATGCTCACACACTTAAACGTGCACATTCACTATTATTTTTTACCTAAAATGTATCAAGAAGTAAAACTAGTCTTCACATTTTTAATATAATGTATGAGGAAAGATCAATCAACATATCTTCTTCATTCATAGAGTGATCATTCTTTACTTGTTCATCAAGACTAAATGGATCCACAAAAAAAAAAAAACCTTCTCAATTCTAACTTTTAGGAAATAGCTTTCAAATTTAAGTAATGACAAATTTGTAAATTAACACAAGTTTTAGTTGGTTAAAATTATATTCTTTATTTTTCTTTCCAGTGTTATTCATTCAGTCATTTTAAAGTTATCAAAGAAGTTATTTTCAATATTTTGTATTCAAAGTTTAATTTTCTTCTTTGGGTCTTCAGTTTTATTATAACTGTGAAAAATTATTTTATGTGTTTCCTGAAATGATAAGTTAAAACTTTTTCAAAAGCTAAAGTATGTCTGCATGTTAACATAAGTTCATGTTCCAATGTGTATCTTTTTAAGAATTGAACAATTTGCAGTTTTTGTTTGTTAGGAATGTAAGTATTTCTGCTCTTAGATTATCAGTCTTTCAGAAAATGTGACTTCACATAAACAGCAAACATCTACATGTAATAATAAATAAAAATCTAACCAAAGTTATTTTCTCTTATTGGTAATCAAACTTTAAACAATAACCAATAATATTAATATTTCAGCTTAGTTAATGTGCACAACTAGATGCACGATGATGAATACCACACTGCATGCATCAAACAAAACAGACATTTAGTAATTATTGTGGAACCCCTGCTTTCTGGTCTGGGCGAGCTCAGATCAGGGTGGCAAGAGATGCAATCAGTGTTACATTAAATTCAGGCTATTCATTGATTGATAATTTTTCCAGTAGCTACAGCTGATAGAAGGTATTATGACTGATGGTTCCCAGAACACTTATAGATTTTTCAGTTCCAGAGAACATGCTTTAAGAAACACCGACACACTGTACATATTAACTGTACAAACACACAGCTTATACTGCTCCATGACTGCATGTGCAACACCTCTTCTACTGCCAGTGCGGTTCTGTCTTAATGTCCCCATCAAGGGTGTGTGTGGAAGTTTTCCCTGTCTTGTGTTAATCTGATGGTGTACTTAGTAATCCCTCATTATGTATTCACTTTATGCACTTTTTATGCTGTAAAAACGCAGACGTAGCCTACACACAGATACACATGTAAGCCTGACTGTATATTGATTAGTTTGGTTAAAGCTTAGGTAATTCCATGAATTATACTGGACTAAGTAATAAATATTATTATATGGCATATTTGATTTAGACAGCTTTCCCTCAATATATGATACCTTCATCTAGACCCCGCAGATTAAAGATGCATTGAAATACTCAGGCATCAGCACTTTTAAGACAAAAAAGAAAAAAGAAAAAAGGTATCCCTCTGAAATGTAAGAATACATAGTGTGGGTGAGTTACCCCCAAAATACGCAACTAGACGTGACAAACAGAAACTGCAAAGTGTAGAGTGACTCCTGAAAAGAGAGTTCCTGCATAGGTGGCACATATCCCATTACTAAATAAATAATAACTTCTTCCCTATTTACTCATTCTGAATGCCTAATCATAACATAGTAACACTCCTTTGCAGTAGATCTTTAATTAACATCACTTTATTGAAAATACTCTCCAGTGTTTAAATGTGACCCAGATCAATGAATGTTGCAGGACTTAATGAGGAGAGCCATTAATAATATGAAATGGGGGTGTGAGGCTGTCTAACATCACCAGTGAAGAGCTACACCCTTCAAATTTCATTTTAATGGCTTAAATGAAAAGTGCAATTTCATGTACAACATAATGTTGTTTATGTAACATGTCCAATGGCTGGCAGCTCCCACTGAAAAAAAAGTGATAACCAAAGTAAATAATCGTGTTAAAAAAAAAAGTAAAGATTGTATTAAGAAAGAAAGGGGTCCTGAACCTTTCTTTACTCATCTGAATTTTTGTAAAAATATGAAAACAATTGCTAGTAACAAGTTGAGGACACATGAGATGTTCATACTTTCATCTAAAAGTGAAAATGTATGAAAGCATCATACATTGATTGTATTTCCAATGGAGTCAAACACAGGAAATAGAACTGAAACCCTGCCTCACAACTCAGCGTGTCCCCGACAGATATATAAGAAAATGAAACGAAAGCCTTTGAGTCCCAAAAAGAAAGTAAAGAGTTATTCTAGCAGGACATACTGGGAGCTCTCAGTGCTTCTTGGAAGATGTGTTCACCAAGGTCCATTCTCATTTTTCTTTCTAATTTTAAGATATTTTGCATGTTTATTTTTTATTTACTTTTTCTTTTATACTTTTTATTTAGTTTTTTTTTACCATTTTATAATTTTATTTTATTTACTTTTTCATTTTTAATCACTTTTCAATTAGATTTAGATTTTGCACCATTTTTTAATTTTAGTTATTACATAGTTTTTTTCATTCTATGTTTTATTAAGTTTTAGTCTACCAAGACTGACCACACAGACACTGTTTTGCAAGTGCAGGTCGGCCGTGACTTTACTGTTACCAGCTATAGATTCCCTTTGAATTTTCCAAGTGTTTCCAAGCCATCTGAGAGATATACTCCCTCCAATGTGTCCTGGGTCTGTCGCAGGGTCTCCGCTCAGTGGGACATACCTGAAGCAAGTCTAGGGGATGTCACCCAACGGGTATCCTTACATCTTGCCCAAAAAACCTCAAATGGACCATCTTAAGCAGCAGCTCTTCTCTCTAAACCAAGGCTCTCCTGAATTGCTGAGTTTCTTAACATATCATGGCATGTCAGCCCAGAAACCCTGTAAAGAAACCTCATTTCTGGCATTTGTACTTGTGATCTTATTCTTTAGTTCATTATCCACAGATCATGACCATAGGGGAGGAGAGGGATGTAGATCAACCAGTAAACCAGAAATTTTGTCTTTAGACTCAGCTCCCAGTGCACCATCACAGACCAGTACGGTGCTTGCAGAACAGCTGTTGCCACTCCAATCCACTTGTCAATATCATTCTCTCTTTTTCTGTCATTCATGACAATGATCTTCTACTAAGGCAAAAAGAACATCAGCTCTATAAAGGAACAGTGCTACCCCTAGTCTCCCAAACTGGACACCCTCACATCCTTGGTTTGATATCCTGCTCATGAAAACCATAAACAGGACTGATGACAAGACACAGATTTGATGGAGTCCAATACCCACAATGAGCAAATTCTACTTAACAGCAATTAGAATGGAGACAAGAGCTCCCACAGACAGGATTTCCCTGAAGGTCACTTTCTTCAATCTGACAGCTTCCCGCCCTTCTAGTGTCCACTATCAGGCCATAGGGTTGCCAATATGAGATGCCCCGACCGCTTTAACACCACCAACCATTAGCAGCTACTTTCACAACTGAGGTCTTGAACAGAGTTATTTCAGACTCAATGTCCCCAATCTCGCTCTATACTTGGGAGAACTTCATTTGGAGCTAGGAGTCGAACTTATCACAAATGGAAACCTCACCCAAACGTTCCCAGGAAACCCTAAGTACTCATCAAGGCTTCCCCAGTCTATCCAGCTTACACCCCTCAGTTTGAATTCAATTCACTACAAAATGGTCATTTGATAGCTGTGCCCCACTCTTCAACTGAGTGCCCAAAGCATATAGCTTCAGGTGTGATAACACAACTGCAAAGTCTATCATCGAGCTTCGTCCCAACATGCTCTGGTACCAGATAGATACTTACGAGCCGTCTTTTGTTCAAACATGATGTTTGTTATGTACAATCCATGACAAGCACAGGAATCCAATAACAACTTTCCATTCTGGTTCAGATCCGACAGGTCATTCCCTTAAAATCACACTCTTCCAGGTATCTCCACAATTCCCAACATGAGCATCTAAGCTACTCATTAGGAATATTGAGTGAGTGGTCAGAACCCTTTCAAGCACCTCACCCACTTTCTCTAAGAAGGCTGAATACACCAAACAGCTGTTTATTGCACATGCATTAACAACAGAGTTTTCCTCTTAGTGAGTTGCAGCCACAATATGGCAACTCTCTCATCCACCTGAGAAAGCTTCACTTGCACAGCCGTCAGCCTAGAATCTTGTGAGTATCCCAATCCTTGCACAATGTCTTTCACACATGGGAACTCCAGAGTAGGAGAGAGAGAGAGACAACCCCCAATCAAGAAGTTTGGTTCCAGAACCCATGCACTGTGTGAAGGTGATACCAACTACAACTAGCTTGGACTTTTCCATCTCCCCCACTAAATCATGCTCCTACCCCACCAGAGAGGTAATGTTCCAAGATCTGAAAGCCAGTCTCCATTGCCAGGAGATCCCGTAGACAGGATTTCCCAGAAGGTCACATTCTTCAATCTGACAGTTTCCCTAATCTATATTGTCCACCATCAGGCTTGTTTTGATAGTTTCTGCCTTTACTTGGCACAAAACTGCCAGATCACCCTTTGTCTTTTAACAGTGAACCCATAAGATGACAGCACATAACTGTTTTGGAGACTGGCCAATTTTATGTAAAATGCCCAAATACCAAGCACTCTCTGGTGGATGCCACCTCTAGCCCCGTCTCCAGAAGTGGTTTGTATATCATTCATGTTGCATACCTGTCAACGTAATATGTACAGTTTTACTGTCTGTGACAAAGCTCAATTTTCTCATGAGAATGTGACAATTCAAGACTTCCAGTATAATTTAAAAAATGAAACAATCACGTATGTGTTATACTGAGATGTCATTTATTATTTTAACATGCAATAAGTTTAAGCAAATGGTTGTTTCATTTCAAAAGCACTTTCATTTTTATTTGTGTAATTCCCTTTGGGAGCAATGAGATCGCCACACATATTCTCTTTTATATTATATTTATTTTTGATATTTACTAATGCGGACTATGTCATCTATCCATTTCCAGTCTTTCAAAGAATGTTTTTTTCTTAGGAAATTCTTACTAGGGTTATTTTTTGAAATCCTGCTGAAGTCTCTTCTTGACCTTTGTTAATAACTGTAATAACAGAAATATAGATAAACGTTTTTTCTGTGTAGAGTGTTTCTTTAAGCATATTTACATCAAATACTGAACATCTATTACAGTAACATGAAAAACCGGGGTAACTCCCTTTGAGCTTAAACTGGGTGGATGTAATTTAACAACAATATTTGTAGGAATGAACATATTTAGGGAATTAAGAATGTTTAACGACACAATGCTAATATCCATCTGTGAGAGAGCTAACCTTCTTCTGTTATGCATACCCAACCCAAATGCACATGAGAAGAACATGCAAACTCATTACACACCTTGACCTCTCCAAAAATAAAACCTCAGCTTAGCTTGGTTGATAGAATTAATTGCATACCATACATCTGCTGAATCCATCACTGAAATGATACCATCAACAAGCCAGCAATATTTTTGTGAAGCAAGACCATTTTTTTTCCAGGTGGCGTGAATAAGCAACTGTACTCTGATCACACTCTAAAAAAAATTCAAGAATCTTTTTTATTCTATTACTTTTTGCTGAATCGATCACTAAATATTACTTTGTAATATAATATTGATAATAACAATAATAATAAATTTAAGACAAGATTTGACTTAAGTTTACTTTTTTACTTTTTATTATTAATGAATGAAACAATCAATTGCTTGATTAATTCATTTCAAAGTTAGCAGAGATACTGAACATATACTTTCATAAACTGCAAGCACAATTTCATTGAGCGTGTTGCTGAACTTTCTACCTTCTATAGCATAGAAAGATCACATCTCTTTTTTTCTCTCAAAGGTTTCTTTCTGTTATATCGGTATCTCATTCATTTCAGTCATGTCTGACGCAAGTTTACATATTTTATTTTGAATATCAACTTATTTTTTGAATTTTTTGATGCTTAATAGAGATCACAACCTGTTCTGACAAGGAAGGAATGGAAAGCTGGTCCACCTGAGAGTACTCACAAGGACACAACCTAACTTATTCACACCAGGACAAGTTAGAATCACCAATCAATATAACAACACCTTTTTAGACTAAGAGAGGAAAGTGAATTTCTGGAAGAAAACCCACACATACATTGAGAGAATGAAAAATATCCACAAAGAATGTAACCTTGTTGGAAATGGAACCAGGAATTAAAGCATAGTGAGAAAGCAATATTGATGATAGCATCAACATGTTAAAATAACATTTTCAAACTCTTCTCAACTAAATAAGGGTTGTGTTGGGTTTGGGTCGGTGTCTAATCAGAGCCTAATCCTGGCAGAATTGACCAGACAGAACACCAATTCATTCCAGGCATCACTCTTGCTCACACATTCATGGTCAATTTAGATTTGCTAATTAACCTAACACATATCTTTGGACCATGGGAGGAACACCGGAGGAGCTGAAGAAAGACCCATGCAGATATAAGGAGAACTTGCAAAACTCTGCACAAGCAACAATTGAATCCTTCTTATACAGGGAGTATTTATCCAGCACCTTACCCAGGAGGAGAATCATCCTTCATTAGATACGCTTAGATCACATTCAATTAATAAGGTTACTCATGTTTTCCCTATGTCCCTTAAATGTGTGCCTAAGGGTTTAAAAAGGTCTTTTTATCTCATTATATGTCCCTCTCTATGCCTAGTAGCTTCTGGGAATATACAGTTCACATTTATACATAAGGGCAGCATGGTAATGCAGTGGTACTGCTGCTGCCTCACAGTAAGGAGACCTGGGTTCACTTCCCGGGGCCTCCCTGCGTGGAGTTTGCATGTCATCCTTGTGTCTGCGTGGGTTTCCTCCCACAGTCCAAAGACAAGCAGGTTAGGTGCACTGGCGATCCGAAATTGTCACTAGTGTGTGCTTGGTGCGTGTGCGTGTGCGCCCTGCTGTGGGCTGGCGCCCTGCCTGGGGTTTGGGATTGGCTCCAGCAGACCCCCGTGGCCCTGTGTTAGGATATAGCGGGTTGGAAAATGACTGACTGACATTTATACATATGGTAGAAGTGTCCCTACATTATATACATTTTTTAATACTCTAAACCACATTTTTTTTTTCATGAAGTATGTTTCTGTGAAAATGTGTGTTTCTCTGACAGAATAGCATCATATAAAATAAGAGATCCTCCCTCAATGACCTTAGAAAAAGAAGCACAGCAGGCTGATCCAAAAGTAAACACAGCGAACTATCCATGGTACTGAACAGTGCACTATGGTACTACAGTACTCAGTTTTTGTCCAAAGCTACAAAGAACCTCCTTTTCAATAATGAGTCAGACGCGGCTTTAGCAAAAACTATAAATCCAGAACCTTGAGTTGACATGCGAGGATAATAAATTCTATGATCTTTGCAAAAAAAAAAAAGTAAAAAGGAAGACCATTGCTCAGAAATGCAGGTGCGTGTTCACTCTGGCTTACAGCCTGCACTTTATCTCCCTTGTTTTTGGCATCTCAGCCTGGCAATGGCCACAAAAGTGTTGTTGCCATTAGAAGATAGCCCTTTTAATACAGCATTTAATAGCAATCCTAAAAACTGCACCTGGCTCGCACAGGGTGTAATCAGGCATGACCTACTGCTCGGGTACTTCCAAAATGAAGTATCTCCAACAAATTCAGCCTGAATCCAGAATTGTAAATAGAACAGCAGTAAGGTCCTAAAGGAAGATTCCACACCACAGGGATATGATTGGATTGGCTTAGCCACTGCTGTTTATGCAAGTCTGTCACCAAGGGAAATAAGAGGCAATGTGGAAACACATTGCAGTGTCTCCTTTTGTTTGGATTATGCCACATTTATTTAAAATCATATTGTTGAAAGAACAGCTTAAACCTTGATATTTATTATTTAATGTTAATGATTTTCATCAAAGCTTTGGCAATTTGCTTAAATATTTTAATTGCTTTGTGCTTGTTACTGCCAAGATAGGCTCTGACTCCCTCTGATCCTAAACTGGATGAGTGGATAAAGAAAATTGATGGTTGGATGAAATTAAATTGTCTCTGTGTGCCAGCATGGCTATATGTGAATGTTTTTGTGCCAAGGTGCATGTATATAATTTTGTGTGCCCACATGCCTGTTTGCGTGCCACTACTGATTTAGATGAGTACGTCACTGTGTAAGTTTGGTTAAATGTAAATCTGTCTCTGTGCCAGTGTGCATTTTTTTGGGAGCCTACATCAATATGTTTATGTGTGAGTGTGGGATTTGTTGAATATGGTTTGGTACTGATCAGGCTTATATGAATATTGATAGTACAAACTGCCCGTTTCCGTGCCATTATTTCAGAAAATAAACTTGTCTTTATGCTGGGAGTAGGGGGCGGCTGGGGAGGTTCTCATTATGGCCCTGTGCCAATGTGGATTTATGTGAATATGCCTCCTTGTGCTTGTGACTGCATGTGAGTATGCCTGTGTGCCAATGCAACTATACATGAATATGGCTTCGTGCCAAAGAGGCTGTACGTGACCTTGTGCATATTTGTGAGTAGCTCTCTACAAGTGATTCACTTGGTGAGTATGTCTCTGTGCCAGTCTAGGTTTATGTGAACATGGCACTGTGCCAATGTAGATTTAACATTTTCTATGTGCCAGTATTTCTCAAATTTCATATACCTATATGACAATGCAAAATTAATGTGAACATCTACAGCAGGGCTATTCAATTACAAATTCAGTTGGGCCAGATTGTCAAACCAAGAAGGTTAGCTGGGCCAGTCATTTTAGCGGCAAAGCAGCTCGTAATGACAAATTTTAAAACCAACACAAACAAATTTATTGAAAAACATAAGGTTTATTTGTTGTTTCTCTTTAAACTTTGGTCAGTTTGCAGAGCAAAAGTGCATACAAAAAGAGCTGAATTAACAGAATCTGGAGGTAGCCCTTATTTTTTCCACTTACAAAAGAAAAAAAAACTGACCTAGGCTACATATCTGACCTATCTGATCACAAAGTACATAAAACAAAATAGTGCACAGTAGTAGGCTATTAGAAATAACATTGTTTCCTTTTGAAACAAAACAAACAACTTGCACACATTTGACCCAGGAACATCTCAAAATGCATAAAATAAAAAGTGCACAGTATTCACAACTATAACAACACTGAGGGAACATATTTTAAATCACCATGTGTGATTAGGCATGCCTCTGTTACGCATCCCACATTATATTGATGTATTGTAGGCTACAGTTACCCTGCTGATTTAGTGGGAGAAGTGACATTTTTTGTTTTGAATGAGAGCAGTGACTTTAGGCTCGTAAGTTGTCAATGCAATTCGAAGGCATTGGTGGAGAGTATGGTCAGTCAGGGAGCAACAAGAGCTGCTTTTTATGGAGTTCATGTGTGAAAAACTTGACTCACATGTATGTATATGTTGATCCAAACATAATGAGCATGACGATCGCTACTTTCTTAATGTTAGGGAACTGATGTGCGTTGACATCAGTCCAAAACATTGCAGGCCCGTTAGTGGAAAGCTCCTGTGCCATGGTTACAGATGAATGCATGTCAACAAGTTCGAGTGTGAATTTCCCTCGTCAATGGAAGGGACCAGTTTCTTAGCTCTGGCGGATAAGTCCCCTTCTATTTCAACAGTGAACGGGTCTCTGACAAAAACGGCCAACTCTGTGGGCAGATTAAGTCCATCCAATCGACCAGCAAAGTTATTTTTCAACATCGCAATGAAACCTGTCATCACATCCGTGATTTGTGCGGGGGATGAGACGCATTTGCGGAGTGTCGGAAAATGCAGCATTCGGCCTGTGCTCAAATCATTTGCGAAAAGGTCCAGTTTAACTTGGAATGCGCACATCTGTTCCACAAGGTCGATGACAGTTTTGTCTCTGCCTTGTAGTCCCAAATTGAGATCGTTCAGGTGTTTGAATATGTCGCTCAGAAAGCAGGCATCGGCCATGAAGTTGTCGTCCAGTATGCGACTCAAGTGCGTTTCTGCCTTTTTTGCTTGCTGCCGCGGAGGTAAGTTAAGATCTCTTCTCTGAGACCGCAGAAACGCTCCAGTGCTTTGCCTTTGGACAGCCACGTCACGTCATTATGCAAAAGAAGGTCGTGGTGCTCAGCAGACATTTCTGACAGCAGCATGCGGAATAAGCAGTGTTGGAGGCTTGATGTGGAGCGAATTCAATTAATTATAGCCATAACGCTGTCAATTGTCGTTTTGAGCACCCCGCTTAGTTTTGCGCACAACACCGCCTGATGCACAATGCAGTGTAAGGAGATCAACTGAGGTGCAACAGCGGACCAACGTGCTGCCAAACCATTCACTTTCCCTGTCATGGACGGAGCCCCGTCTGTCACAACCATGCACAAACGTTTCATATCCAGACCACTGTCTTTAAAAAAGGCGGAAATTTTCCCAAAGACTATATCGTCAGTTGTGTGTCCTTCTAACGGCAGTAGGCCGAGCAGCTCCTCTCGGAAGCATTTGCCATCAAAAAAACGGACATATATGAACAACTGAGCAGTATCAGTTTTGTCTGTGGACTCATCTACTGCTATAGACATAGTATCAGCTTTCATCAGGTCTCCTAACAGCGTTTCATACACATCTGCAGCACGAATTTCAACCCTACGAATGTTTGAAGTATCTGACGGGGGTACAATTTTTATAGCAGATACCACGCTCATTTTAATTTTATCGTCATTTATCACCTCATCCACGACAGCCAGCATACAGTCCTTCACGGTTTCAGAGTCTGTGAATGGCCTTTTCTTTTTTGCCAGTATCCAGGAAACACGAAGGGATGCTGCAGTAGCTATCTCTTGGGCTGTGAATGACCGCACCATGGTAGTACTGGTCCGGTTGTAAGATGCAATCAAACTCTGCACTTTTGCAGCCCTCTCTTGAGATCCCTCTGGAAAATTGGTGCGAAAAGTGTGGTGTTTCTCAACATGATGCCTCCGCACATTGTAATCTTATACTCCAACGCACTCATCACAAATTAAACACATCGGTTTGCCGTTTGGATGTGGCGGTAAAATAAACAAGTATTTGTCAGTCCAGACAGGGTTAAACTTACGGTTTTCATTGGCAATTTTACGTTTCAGTGTTGAGAAAGACATATTGATAGTAATCTAAGCTACTACCGGCACGCTCTGCATTGTTTGCGTGTTGCAGGCTACGTAATTTACGTAGGAATGCGCGTTTTTGGCGGGACCATAGACATAAATACTTTATATTTATATTAATATACTATATATTTATATTAATATAATATATAGTTATATTTAATAACAATTTATGAATAATATATATTAATTTATTATCTATGGGCGGAACCACGGGCTGGGCCACTCGGAGGTTGATTCTGGGCCGCATGTGGCCCGCGGGCCGCCAATTGAATAGCCCTAATCTACAGTATCTAAGTGTAACTATATATTTACGTGGTTCATTGCTGTTATGGCTATAAGTTCGTCTATCTAGTGCCTACAAGTGGCTTACTTTACTCCAGTGTCTGTTTTATTATGTTTGTGGCAAATGCACATTTCTGTTACTGTAGGTGTCCTTCATTTGGTAAAAATGTCTGTCCACTAGTATGACCTTATTTAAACACGTTTCTCTCTCACAGACTATACAGTAGCTTCTGTGTGCCAGGGTTTCTCTGTTTGAGTGTGCATGTGTGCTAGTGTTTGTCTATGTGCATTTTTTTGTGTGCCAATGAAACATTGTGAATATAATTCCATGTAAGAGTGCTGAAGCAATGGCAGTGTTTCTATAAGTGAATACATTGCTTTGCTTTAAGTGAGTATATCTCTGAACATTTGAAATTCAATGTGAATTTTCCTCTGTGTCAAAATCTTTTGTGTGACGTTTGTTTTGCAGCCTGTCCATATGTGAATTAGGTTTGTACCGCATTGTGACATTTTTGACTTTTTGTTTGTGCCAATATTCTTTACCTATAACCGATTTTGTCTCTTTGTTGGTGTTTTTTATACGTCAAGAGGTCTCTGCGCCAGTGTGGCTTTATGCGACAATATGGGTGTGCTGGTGTAATTATGCATATGAATGTACCTGTGGGGCAGTATTTCAGTTTGTGAATCTGTCTCTATAAGAATATGTCTCTAAAGCAGTGTGATTTAATGAAAAACCCTTCTCTGTCAGTGTGAAACTGTCTGTGTTGGTGTAAATATATGTGAAAGCCACAGTGTTGAAACACATGTCAGTTTCCTAGTCTGTCTTTATACGAATATGCATCAGTGCCAGTGTTCCTCCATGCCGATTTGCAGCTATGTGCCAATAATTCTCCATACAAATATGTTTCTCTGTTTTAGTGTTGTTCTGTGTGAATTTGTCTGCATTCCAGTGTTTTTCTATGTCAATATGCCTCCATGCCAGTATGCTTTTATGTGAATGTGACTGTGCCAGTGTGAATATTTGAGAGAATATCTGCACTGCCTCTGTGCCAGCATGGCTTATGTGGATTTTTTTTTCTTATGTAAACCTCTGTCTATCTATTTTGGTCAATTCATCTTCATGTTTATGAATCATGCCCTGTATTGATTTTGACAATGTGAATTCCTCTAATGTCCCTTAGTTTGAGTGCTTTAGATGTTCCTGATTACATAATTGCTGAGGTACTACATACAATTGATGTTGCTGTGGGATTCTGCGTATACACTAGATTACATAGTTATGTACTGTATATTGCACATTTGATTTTATATAAATGTACATGGCCTCACTACAATTTGCATGCATGTAAACATTATATTATAGGCCAAGTGAATTTATTTAGGCAAATTTAGGCATGTGTACATGTCAACATATACTCAAATATGTTAATGTAAGCTTATTTCCGTGTGTGAGCAAAGGGCAGCAGGAGGAGCAAGTTCACGTGCCTGCACGTGGCCTACCTTTAAACAAAGTGTCACTTTGCTGCAGGATATTACACTATATTTTCTTTGCCAACAGGAGCCAAATGATTGTAATTTCATCTGCACTCCTTCACACTATGCACAAATGAAATCTAAGCGCTTATATCTCAAAGATTATTAACATAATGCCATGCATCACAGATAAGAAATATATATTACAAGAACAGCAGGCAGAGCAAAACAAGGAACACTGCAAGGAAATCCTCAGTTAAATACAGTGTACTGGTTTCACGTCTGCAGCCTCCTGATTGGTGAAAGTTATAATTAGTCGTTGCCTGTGGTTGCTGGGAAATGAAGGTGCGGGATTTCTCATTACCTGACAAGTTGCAACCCGAAAGGCTACACTTAGCCCATTAAAGATTTTTCACTGTGACATTTTAGCGGAGCTGCTGAGACGTGCATCACCTTGGCATTTACCATTTGCAGGGCATCAATTTAAAAACGAGGGCTACTTGGAAGAGCCAAATACAAATGGATTTCATTCATGGAGGTGAACCTTACGGAGCCGATAAATGCACTTCCTTGAATGTCAGCAAATGTCACTTGAGAAGCCATTTGCAGCTGTTTTAATAGCTTCCCCAACGAACAAAAGAAATGTGGAAACTGGGCTCAAAAAAGAAAGAAGGGGAGGAGTAAAGAGACAGAGAGAGAGAGAGAGAGAGAGAGAGAGAGAGAGAGAGGCATAGGTGGGGCCGTTTTCATTTCCACGTGAATGGGCAATAAAACACCTAAGATACTTCAGCTAAAAAGTGGTTAAACTTGATAGGATGGATTTGTGCAAACTGTACGTGACAAATAGTGGGGTAAGGTTCAATACTCTCAACATGGTGGGTGAGGAATGGGTTAGAAGTAGGGGACAAAGAAACTGAAAGAAATAGAATGAGAGAAAAAGAACAGACAGGATGAGGAGAAAGGTAGACAGGCAGCATAAATAAGAATGAGGGACAAAAGACCAAAAAAAAAAAACCGACGAGACTGGGATTGAAAGCATGTTAGCACAGATGGGAATGCAAAAGAGAGAGAGACAGACAGACAGACAGACAGATGTGGAGATGCAATCTAGTCCAAGAGTTCACCTGACTGGTGAGGAGGTCTCATTTTAACTCCATTGCAGATCTCCTAACACTGTCCTTTCTTGATTCAGTGCACGTCTATCACTGTGGAACTGCTTGACTGCTGAGTATTACTTATATCCACTTTGTACAAAAGAAAGAAGAGAAAAACAGAGGAGAAAGCTTAACAAGATTCATTAGTTTCATGTACATCAATGTGAAGATGAAGAACTATTCCAAATGTAGATCAATAACAATCCTTTCTTCAATCTTCTGAAACAGCCTACACCAATTCAGGGTCTCAGAGAACCACCTGTAAATTTTGGGCAGAAAGCACGAACCAACAAACAATGTCTTCATCACAGGGAGCACTCACCCCCATTTATATGTTCATAACCTAAGCGACACATCTTTGGGGATGTTTAAGAAAACTGGACTACTCAGAGGAGATCTTACTTGGACACAGAAGAAACAAGCTAATTTCATATAGATGAGATTTGACCTGTGAGGTAGAAATACAGACTACTGTGTCACCTCACAATGACGAAAAGGCCCATAATAAAAATAATGCATTACTATACAAGGGATCAAAACCTTACAATGCCTCAGCTACTTACTCATTATTGTTTGTGTTAGGAATGAAATGGAGCACACTTGTATATACTTATTTTAAAGAAATTCTCACTTACATGTCTTGCTTAGACTAGTGACAATAGTACAATACCACCAACAAAAACGATAATACAGCATCATGCATTATTTGCAACATATACTCTGAAAATAAACTATATAACATGAATAACCATGCTATTTTCAGTTAGAGCGGTTGCTGAGTGACCATTTGATCAGTGGATAAAAGTGTTATGAGTGCTGGTTTTGTGTACTGTTTGCAAATATGGAGGAACCTGAAAAGTGATTCTTCAGGATGGCTGTGTTCTTTAATAATACTGTATTGATTTAGTTGAATCTTTAATCCAACTTAGTCCATATTAAAATTAGTTCCTGTTTCTGTAGTGTAGTGAGTCAGTGTTAAGGGGATGAGCTGGTAACCTCTGATCCAACATGGAAATGTCTCTAAAGCCAGCTTGAGGGACAGAGTTTCTAATCCTCCACCTCAATGCTGAACCAGGAAAGGTTTGTCTGAGATAATGATGATGATAATATTTGAGTCTAGCTTTGAATTGTTTTTAGTTTCACTAGAATGCTTTATTTCAACCTCATAGCTTGATCATTTCTTACGTATAAAGATATGATTCAAAAGTTGGCCCTTTTCAGTTACTTATATTACCATTTATCTCAAATTGCAATGAACTATCAGTATGCAAAGGGAAGAAATTCCAAATAAGGGCTTATGCCTTTCTGTTTAGTTGTTCAAGTCAAACTTATTTACCATATATACTCGCGTTTAAGTTCTATCGCGGATAAGTCGGGGCTTGATTTTACAGTATAATTTCTGGTATTTTATAATGCCAGACGTATAAGTCAAATGCGGAAAACTCACGCTATTGGTCCAAGAGATCACGATATGCTAATGCCCACCTGAGAGAGTAACCACAGAGTACTCTGCCTTTTTTTCTATGTATTGTGCCTACATGACCATACGGTAATACCTGAATTATTCCGAAGCGACGTTTGCACTGATCTGTGTTTTGTGTATCTCACACCTTCATACATCTTTATCGTGAAAGCATCCCTTATCTACGATGGACCATTCGATCAGAAGAAAATATGAAGCTGGTTTTAAATTAAAAGTCACTGAAGTGGCGAAAGAAATTGGTGACTGCACTGCTGCAACAAAATTCGATGTGTCTGAGAAACTGATGCAGATTGGAGGAAGGAGGAAGATGTAAAAAAAAAAAAATATTGAAGTGTTGTATTTTTGAACGGGCGTATAAGTAGGGGTCTGATTTTATGATCGATTTTTCGGGTTTCAAGACCCGACTTATACGCAAGTATACACGGTAATTACCCTAGATCTTATTAGAAGTCTGTATATTCACTCCTGAATGACAACATTTAAAAAAAGAAGGATTTACATATTTGTAAATGAGCAAATATGTCAAGAAGTCACCTTGGGAAGTTTAGCGAGTGTAAAAGGAAGGAGAAACTTCAGTGTCAGGTACATTACAGGACTGCATCTGGCTTCACCCACTTAAAGATGAAATGTACAGTTTTGAATTAGTTCTCTACATGAGTTTTAGTTAGTGCCGATTATAATTATTATATATACAAGCTTGTAAGTGTATTTTTATGTAGATTTTATAATTTTCTTAAGACACTGTAACAGACTCTGTCCAGCTGACAAAAGGATGCCAGAAGCAAAAGGGTCAGGGATGTAGCCTCTGACAGGTGATGGGCTCAAAGATCAACTCATGTTGGGGATTGGTAAGTCACTCCAAGTGTCAGCATGGAAGAACAAGCTGCCCTGTTTGTTTAATTGGTGCTCTGGAAGTAATTACTCTGAGACCACCAGAATGAAAGAGAGGTCATGGAGAACTATAGAAGAGGAGAGTGCCTCCTGAACAATAGGTGGCAGCAGGACAGGGTTCCTTTTTGGGACAGTTGGGGTCCTGCTGTCTACTGCCTGTTATATTAATTGATATTGCTAACTGCAAAAATTGTTGTATTTTTGGGTAGGCTTATGAGTTTTCCTAACCACAGAGAAAGCTAAATGGCTCTAGTGATAGTGGATTCTTTTTGGAATAATGTTGTAATGTCTGCTTTTGTAAAGGCAATGAGAAAAGATGGCAGAATTTTTCTTAAAGGAATCTTAAAGGAAAATTGTGGTGAGAATATGTGAAGGTTGTCCATTGCCAAGAGCATAGAAGGTCTGCTTTTGGCTTCTGCAGTGTGTGTTTCAATGCAACCTGTAAGACCGCAACTAAGGGGGAATTTCAGAAATGAACGGATGGATGGAAAACCTTTTTGTGCATTTAATAAAAAAGTAAATGGACATTTTTGCTGTTATTCATATGCAGCGGTTTACATTTGTGTGGGTGCACATAACAGAATAGCCCAGTTATGATTATGATTGTAAAAAAAGTTGTTTCAATGATTTTCAGAATGTTTATTAGGTTAAAAACTGAATCCAAAATGAGTTATCTATGGTGTTGAACAGAGTGAATTCGTAGGCCTCATCCTGCATTAATAAAGTCAAATTGTGAACCTGCCAAATGGCGATGATGAACTTCTACTTTTGCTTCAAACAGCGCCGGCTGCAGTACCGTTCGTTCCCTAATCGATACTTGAGTAATGTATCACCTACATTAACTGCATTAAACAGGCTGGGGTGGTAGAGGGAACTCTTTCAACATTTTACTGTAAAAATGGACATGCTGTTCTGGACCACTTGATGTAGATGTGCATCCCTATAGGAAAGACTCCTCCATATACTGATTGTAAGACAAGTTAACTGTCTTTTCCTTGAGAGACACAGGTGCAGAAAAGATACAGCAGGTCTGACGGATCTGGACTTTACCAGAAAGAGTTGAAAAATGTTGTAAACTTTCCTAAAATGCTGTATCTCTGGGAGGCCAAGGTGCTTCACCCATTGGCTGCAGTATAAAATTATTGGCCTTTTAATTGGAGCATCAAGAGCTTCGGTCTGCCAATGCCCACACAACTTGTTCTATAATACAGTATGTCAATCATAATCAGACTTATCTGCAAGCCACTGGCATCCAAAGTAAACCTGACTCCTGGCAGCACAGAGAAAAATAAAGCGACATTCAAAAAACAGAAAAAAAATTAAACAATAATTTCTCAAAGGCTCATATCCCAAAAATCTCTAATATACAAGAACAAGCATTTTTTTTTCAAAACTTATGTTAACTCATTTTTTTAGTATTTCTTAATCTATATGACTGGACATTTCATGTGGTGGGTGCAGCAACACGCTGTATCAGCACATCCTCCTAACCCCTCTCCCTCTCTCTCTCTAGTCCTCCATTTCCAGACACTTCTTAATGCAAATGTAGGATCTCAAGGAGCCTGGGCCCATACTGACACTACTGGGTACAAGGCAGGATACAACCGTAAATGGGGCACAAATCCATTGCAGAGCACACACACACACCCACACAACCATGCTCACACACTTACTCAGTCTAGCAGCACAAATTTGATTTCACTAACTGGCTGAAAATGCACATCTGTGGGTGAAAGAGTTCAACCAGAATACCCATTCAAATCTGGTCCCTGGAGTGGTGAGACTGCAATGGTAACCATTATGTGACTGATCCACAGTCTTAGGCTGGGAGTTGATCTCTAAATTTTAACAGTATCAAGTAAATATTTATTTCTAGATGGCAATGTTCCTTATAAATAACAGAGGAGGACGTTGGCACCATACAACGAACCACCTACATTGGGACCCAAGTGCAGTGGATGAACAGTACTTAATTTTTTAATTTCAGTAACTAATTTAAGCTGGACATTCAATCCTGAAGTAAGTGTGATTATTTTCAGTTAACTATGGAGCTATGTAAGGAGACCAAGTTTACTTTTCAGACAGGAATGTTCCAAAATCAAGTTTAAAGAGGTGTAACCGAATATTTTCCAGAGCTAAGTGTCCCTCAATTCTTAACTCCAAAAAGTGATAATATTATAATTATTTTCAGTATAACAGTTCAAATCTGAAATTACAGATACACTTTTTACCACCTTTCTTTGCATTTTTAAAAATAGGTGTCTGAATTTACAAAGTTTATCTAATGGTCAAATGTTTTGCCTCTGATCTGCAAATACATAATTAAAAAAAAGAAAACAAATGTTCTCCACAGTGAAACAGTAAATGCATTTCCCATACAGGTTCAAGTTCAGCTCTTTTAACTTGTTGAATGACTAAAATATTCATCACCTCTTGAACAAAACCAGATTTTTTTCACATATGGAAAAGGTCAAGCATGTCTATCTATAGTAGGAGAAGAGTGGCAAAATTACCCATATTAAAAAATGTTCCCTGTCTCACCTCCTTAAGTGTTACTCCTGCAGAAGTAAGAAATTATTTTCCTTACTGGAAGCCACAAACTCAGGCTCAAAGGGCTCTGCGATTGCAGGAGCACCAACAGTAATCAATGCTTGCATTTCAGATATCAGGGTTAGATCTTAATGGCATATACAAGGAAAAGGGAGATGAAGCCTGCCCTGCCTTTACTTATATACCAGTCTTCCATCAGTGAAACAAAAATAAAGAAAATAAAAATTATATATGGAAGAAATATTTGGACAGAAACAAACATCCGGTAACCAAAGCAGCAAAGCAGTAAAATTTTCAAAAAAAGAAATGGAAACCAGACATGTAACAAATTAATTATAAAAAAAACAGGGCAACCATTAAACGTATACACACCAAATAAATTTGAAGCTCATAGTCTAAAAACCTTCCGTATGCAAAATAAAATTATCAGGAATGCCGGATCTCTTTAGTATCTTATCTACATTATAGCCAGAAATTTTTAAATATTTAAACTTGTGCAAAAATTCCAAAAAATTGCCTGGAGAAGGGGCCCGAGTGGTCTCATAAGCTTTTGTATTGTAATCGTTTTAATTAGCCAATAAAAGGTGTCATTTTTCTTAACTTTTCACCACATCCATAATGGCTAACACGGCACAACACGCTAGTGCTACAAAAAATGTTAAGGAACTCATGTTTTATCAAGCAATTTGAAGGCTTCATTTTAAAATGTATTTTAATATTACATTTCAATTATTTTATGTCATTTGAACTTTTGATAGTAAACAACTCCTGTCAAAGTACATTAAAATAACCACGTACTGTATGTTCACAGTAAAGAAACTAATATAAATAATAGCTTAAAAAAAGGTTAATGTTATTTGAACCCTAAATTGTAAAAAACTGCCAATTGATTAAACCATATACTGTATGTCCACAGTAAATAAACTTTAATGCAATTAAGATTTTTTGAAATACAAATGCAGACATTTAAGCAGTCTTTTGCCTACCAGTACCAATTCATTTTTTGAATGAGCAAGAATATTTATAGATAATTTTTTTTTAGTGCCATAAATTTGATTTTTGATTTGATATACTTTATTAAACCCAGAGGGGAAATTCACAATGATGGTGAATTTAAAAAACTGAATTTTTGTAAGACTGCATTTATTTCATACGAAAATATTGCAGTACTGGTGTTTTCACTAAAGTTTATTTTTCATCTTGTATAGTTTTCCTCTCACATTTTATTCAAAAAACACAAACTTGTGACACTAAACACTTTGCTATATTTTTAATGACTGGGTCTATAAATAAATGAACAATATTATACATTGTTTATTGATATTTTACATTTAGTTGAATAATTTAAATTAGTACTAAGCCAAACTGAATGGCTTAGCAAATACTGAGATTTAGTTTTGCTACTGAATGGTCAGATATGTTATCTCCTAGTGATGTACTGCCAACCAGTTACTTTAGCGGCTTTTGTACCTAGGTGGGTTACTGTTGGCTTGATACATTTTATACACAAGGAAATACTTTAATGGTCGTAATAATAGAATGTTCATTTTTACTGCATTAATTTATTGATATAAACAGTACGATTGGCTATGCTTCTGACCTTTTCTTTGACAAATAATTGGCAGCTCAGCTGGATGCCACTTAAATGTTAAATAATTTTTTATTTCTTTTACAATGTAACAAATCTGGCAACCCTACCGCCAACTGAAGCAACACCAAATATTTGGATCTTGGGAGGAAAACTTCTTTAACGCACTGCAAGCTCACAATTTAATCTTAAAATGATACCAGGTGCTGTGGTGGGCTGGCGCCCTGCCCAGGGTTTGTTTCCTGCTCTGATCCTTGTGTTGGCTGGGATTGGCTCCAGCCTACCCCCGTGACCCTGTAGTTAGGATATGGCGGGTTGGATAATACCAGGTGGAAAGGGAATTACAGGATGCAACCCCCGACAAGTTCTAAGGCTCCTTTGGTGCCAACATGCTGCACTCCCTAACTCCTAAACAACAGGACAGTACGATCTGAATATCCTGTACTGTTAACTATTTAATGGAAGTATCAGCAATGATCAAATTAATAATAATTCCAAATGCAATAGTTCTCACACCAGTACAAACAGGGACTTCTAACCACAAAGGTTCTTACCACGTTAGGCTGCGGATTAATCAGAAGAGTTCAAATAGTAACTTAACAAACAGTCTGCATAAATATATAATTGTTACAAATACATACCGTATAGATTGGATACGTTTTCACATATATGTTGCAGACCAAGTATTCTTTCATTTATTTATATTGTACTTTTCTTAGCTGTTATAAGGAGACATGCAATGACGAATTTCATTGTACTACGGACTTATGACAAGAAATTTGGCTTGACTGGAATTAAATAATAAAGAGTAATAATTACCACCTGGCGCCGAGGATAGGCGGGCTGGAACACCTCGGATTTCTCTTTGCCCGCGCAAAACTGAGCTAAACCATTTAGCCATAATTATAAAGCAGTCGCACATCCACTTTCAAATACGAAAATATTCGATTCATCATATATTTACAGGGCATTTGTGGCTAATTATGAACCGCAAATTTTATAAACAAAACATTTCTTTTAGAACCATTATTCGTGTCTCCCACCTATTACAGCCGCAGTTGGGCTCGCCCTCGGAATTGCGCGGCTGTCTGCCTGGGCTTCCGGTCTTGCTTTTGCTTGGGTGTGAATGGCGGGTAAGAGAAGGTCGAACTTCCACGGCGCTCACACAAAAGTATGTGGTATTTTCTTTGTTTGAATTTGTACTTTCTCGTATACGTCCAAAAATTCGATGTCGAGATTTTGATGAATCCCGACGTTTTAGACCTCCCTGACTTTCTCGTATATGAAGTATTGGGAAAAGGATCGGAATTGTCCAAAAAGTCCATTTTGAGATTTTGATGAATCTCGACGTTTTAGACCTCCCTGAGTCCGAAAATAACCGTTTTTGGAATTATGTCTATGTGTTTGTGTATGTAAACACGATAACTTGAGTACGCTTTCAATTAGTGCAACCACATCTTGCATATAAGTATTAGGTACAAAACGTAGATTTTTTATCAACTTTCGAGCAATTTCCGTTAACCGGAAGTAGTACTTTACCTTTTATTCATGCAGCCGCAGATTCCGATTTATTCAGCTTTTATAATAATTGTTCAGTATAGTATTAATTTTGATTTGTTGTTGATGGTTCTTAAATGTACGTAGTATAAAAATATTATTATCGTCCTGCGGTTTACTCCTCAAATATCCATTCCCATATCTGAGTATACGAGAAAGTCGAGGAGACCTGTTTATATTCTTACCTGGTGGCTACGTTTGTATGCCCTGTTGATCATTTAAATGAACATGTTAGAGTGTTACCGGCAGGAAGGGTCCATGTAGTCATTCACTTGCTGTAGCGTTTAAATTTGTTTCTCAAATTCCGCCGAGTTTGTGGTTTGCGGAAAAATAAAGTAATCAGAAACTTCAAAACATTACGTTATTCCCACCTTCTGCCTTGTCGCGGTTTGTTTAACAAGCTTTTTACGTTCATACACTTTCGGCATCAGTTATCTTATGAATTGTTTCAAGTTCTTCATAAGCATAATAACACATACTGTACAGTTGTGCTTGAAAGTTTGTGAATCCTTTAGAATTTTCTATATTTCTGCCTAAATATGACCTAAAACATCATCAGATTTTCACTCAAGTCCTAAAAGTAGATAAAGAGAAACCAGTTAAACAAATGAGACCAAAATATTATACTTGGTCATTTATTTATTGTGGAAAATGATTGAATATTACATATTTGTGAGTGTAAAAAGTATGTGAACCTCTAGGATGATCAGTTAGTTTGAAGGTGAAATTCGAGTCAGGTGTTTTCAATCAATGGGATGCCAATCAGGTGTGAGTGGGCACCCTGTGTTATTTAAAGAACAGGATCTATCAAAGTCTGTTCTTCACAACACATGCTTGTGGAAGTGTATCATGGCACGAACAAAGGAGTTTTCTGAGGACCTCAGAAAAAGAGTTGGTGCTCATCAGGCTGGAAAAGGTTACAAAACCATCTCTAAAGAGTTTGGACTCCACCAATCCACAGTCAGACAGATTGTGTACAAATGGAGGAAATTCAAGACCATTGTTACCATCTCCAAGAGTGGTCGACCAACAAAGATCACTCCAAGAGCAAGGCGTGTAATAGTCGGTGAGGTCACAAAGGACCCCAGGGTAACTTCTAAGCAACTGAAGGCCTCTCTCACATTGGCTAATGTTCATGTTCATGAGTCCACCATCAGGAGAACACTGAACAACAATGGTGTGCATGGCAGGGTTGCAAGGAGAAAGCCACTGCTCTCCAAAAAAACATTTCTGCTCGTCTGCAGTTTGCTAAAGATCACATGGACAAACCAGAAGGCTATTGGAAAAATGTTTTGTGGATGGATGAGACCAAAATAGAACTTTTTGGTTTAAATGAAAAGTGTTCTGTTTAAAGAAAGGAAAACGCTGCATTCCAGCATAAGAACCTCATCCCATCTGTGAAACATGGTGGTGGTAGTATCATGGTTTGGGTCTGTTTTTCTGCATCTGGGCCAGGACGGCTTGCCTTCATTAATGGAACAATGAATTCTGAATTATATCAGAGAATTCTAAAGGAAAATGTCAGGACATCTGAACTGAATCTCAAGAGAGGTGGGTCATGCAGCAAGACAACGACCCTAAGTACACAAGTCGTTCTACCAAAGAATTGTTAAAGAAGAATAAAGTTAATGTTTTGGAATGGCCAAGTCCAAAGTCCTGACCTTAATCCAATCGAAATATTGTGGAAGAACCTGAAGCGAGCAGTTAATGTGAGGAAACCCACCAACATCCCAGAGTTGAAGCTGTTCCGTACGGAGGAATGGGCGAAAATTCCTCCAAGCCGGTGTGCAGAAATGATCACAAGTTACCGAAAACGTTTAGTTGTAGTTATTGCTGCAAAGGGGGGGTCACACCAGATACTGAAAGCAAAGGTTCACATACTTTTGTCACTCACAAATATGTAATATTTGATAATTTTCCTTAATAAATGACCAAGTATAATATTTTTGTCTCATTTGTTTAACTGGTTTCTCTTTATCTACTTTTAGGACTTGAGTGAAAATCTGATGGTGTTTTAGGTCATATTTATGCAGAAATATAGAAAATTCTAAAGGGTTCACAAACTTCCAAGCACAACTGTATATCAGAAGCAGGAAAACTGCCTGGCTCCACGTGTTTTCGAACTCGGACAGGCAGCTTGTACCTTGATTACATAAAAAGTAAGGGACATCTGTTTCAGGGCTCACTGGGTAAATGTAGTTCTAATGATACTTTTTTCAGCTTTTTATATTTAAAACAATTTCCCAGCATTTATTCAAATGGGGTCCATTTTTTTTAATCATTGTCTGTACTCTCTGCTTTATTTGCAAGTTGTGTTGAACAGTTTAAACTTATGGTAGTTCCTCTGTTTTGCAGCATTAAAACAAGTCCATACTTACAAAGTATTTTAAATTGGCACAAATGAATAAATGCTGGCATACTGTTACCTGCAGAAAGAAAAAACTTATGTAAGGAATGAAGCCAATCCATGACTAAAATGTCACCACTCTGAGAGATTCCAAGTTTGGCACAGATGAGGAGGAACCCAATGAGTAGCAAAATTGTTACATTTGGTTCTTGAAACCTGCAGAAAAAAATTATATATATATATCTCTAATGAAAAAATTTGTAGCCTGGTCATCTTTTTTAGATTATATAGTTAGACATTTTTTATTGCCAAGTGGAAATTTAAATGCACACAACAGCAGAAACATAATAGAACAAATAATACATTCAATCAATAAATAAATGTGTTTTGTGCAGAGACTGCAAAATTAACAAAAAGATAATTAGCATTTAGTTTGGGACATTGGGAGTAAGCGCTGAGTTGCCTGATATCAGCAAGCAGAAAAGATCCCCAGAGGCCATTTTTAGCACCATGTGATGGAATGAGACTGTGGCTAAAAGTGCTTCAAGAGAGCCCCTCTTAGAGGTGATTTTTCATGATGGCATTCCATTTTGTCACCATCCTCTTTTCCACAACAGCATCCAGAGTTCGCCCTGTGAAGAAGCAGGCTTTACTGATAGGGAGCTCAAAAGACACACAGTACCTGAACACCTGAGTCCCCTTAGGAAGTACAGTCTGCTCTGGCCCTTCTTGTACAATGGCACTGAGCTGATAGACTCTCTTTATGTGAACCCCAGATACTTGTAGCTCTGAACCACTTCCACATCATCCACACTGAATGGTTACTGGTCTCAGAAGATCTTTGGCACACTGGAAGTCCACCACCAGCTCTTTTGTCTTGGTGATGTTGAGTTGCAGGTGGTTCTCTCGCTGGACCACAAGACAGTCTTCCACAAGCCTTTCTGTACTCCAGCTCAGCTCTATTATTAATGCAGCCTATAATGCTGGAGTCATCTGAAAATTTCTGTAGGTGGCAAGCGCTGGTATTGTACTGCGTCTGGTATATAGAAGATGGCACTGTTCCCTGCTGTATTACACAACCACCATTTTTGACACGCAGTCCCTGAGCTTCACAAAGTGGGGTCTGTGTCTCAGGTAGTTCATGATCCATGAGACTGAGGGGGGCATTAAGCATTGAGCTTTTTCTCCAGTCAATGAAGCAGAATGTTGTTAAAAGCACTGGAAAAATCAAAAAACAGTATTTTGACTGTTTTGCAGGCTCTGTAGAGCATGTAGGAAACTTCATGTGTGACGCTATTGTAGGGGAAGGTTGTGCAGAGTAGAGAGCACTTGGGATTCTGGAACCATCTCAACTTTCTGACATAGTCTAGCAGTGTTGAGGTAGAGCTGGGCTGACAAGATTGAGTTAAACCTGTTGAAGAACTTGTTCGGTTTATTAGCTGTGATCGTGTTACCTTCTTCTGCATATGTTACAGCCTGCTTGAAGCCGTGATAGTCCCCTTCACATTTTTCTGCTCAAGCTTGTCTCTATATTGGACTTTCCCCTCATGGATCTGCTTCCTCAGTTCTGATTGTGCCCCTTTGATTTCCAACTTATCTCCAAACCTGAAAGGTCTCATCTTCTTATTCAGTAAGTCTTTCAGGTCTTTAATGATCTGTAGTTTGCTGTTGGGAAAACAGCACACAGTTGCCACAGAAATCTTGATTTAGTGTATGATAAAGTGGCTAAGTCCCTCAATGTGTTCACCGTGTAACTCAGAAAGTGTGTTCCACCTATTGTTTTCAAATGTATCATTCTGAGTCTCCTCAGCCTCCATTGTCCATTCCTGAATGGTCCTGTTGGTGACTGGTAGCCACTTGACAACGGTTTTATATGTGGGTGTGAGCTGCACCAAATTAAGGTTCGGAGCAACAAATCTGCCTCTTTAACATTAATTAGCATGTAACACGTTTATAGGGTCCAATTTTCCCTTGCTGTACGGTCCACAAACTGGGGAAAAAAGTGGTGATGTGGAAGAAAAGTAAAACATGGTTAAGGTCCCCAGAAGTTGTGATATAAGCGCTAGGATGGTCATTAATGAGTTTGCTTACCACAAACTACACTGTGTCTGTTATGATTGTCGCGTCTGCCTTACTGTATCATATATTACTGTAATACTTTTTCATATTAGGACTGATAAGCTGATAGACTAAACAGGAGTGCTGTCATTTTCTTCATCATTTGAAGGTGTTTTGTGTTTTTTTTTCCTCTCTCCAAAAAAAAGTTCATTTAGATAAATTACCCCTTCCAGGCACTATCAGTTTATTCCTTATCATCTTGAGACTGCAGCCATCCCTCCTTTTTTTTTTTTTTTTTACCTTACTGGGAACTGGGAGGCAGCTGGTGAGTTTGTATGTCTGCTGGCTGTAGAATCCATTCTCTTTAAAAACGTCATTGCACCTCTGTGGTTTGTCTTCAAGGAAAACGTCTGTTTCCATTAGCTGACACTGCTGACTATTTGGCATATTAATTTATAGTGTGGCACACAGCATTGCAAACAGTTTTGAATTGATTTTAAAATAGTTTTGCCTTCTGCACTTCTTTATTATTAATTTCAGTAGTTTTATTTTCTTTAGTATTTTTATGACGTGGGTGTATAACTTGAATTCATCAGCTGCTATTTCTTAGTTTTAAAACTTGTGACCATATTGACAGCGCCATCATAACTGGAAATGTTTATCTAAGCCCCTGACTGCAAAATGGCTAGGCCTTTTAAAACTTTTTCCAGGTACAGTAGTCTCTAATATAGCTATTCAATGATACAATCAGGGATCTTCCTTTTATGTCAATTTAATTCCTTATTTTACATCATTTATCAATTCCCACAAAGTGTTATTTTTATCCACACCAATTGTCAGCCTTGCAAGCAAGGCAGTTTTTAATATTTGATCCCAGTAATAAGTGTATTTTATTCCGAAATCATATATAATTTTGTTTAAAGGTGCATGATATAAGAGTCAATGTTACAGATAAAAACAGTTTTAAGAGCATAAACTCTTACTTGATAATACTTGAATTAACTTAGTTTTTCTGTATAAAGTTATGTAATTAAATTATTTGGAGACCGCTCCAGATCTTGTATAGTCTATTTGTTTAAGACAGATCAATTACTTACAGCACATCTCCATTATGAAGCCTTCAGGAATGTAGACATTTGCAAATATAGCTAATTAAAACACAGATTGTAAGAAAACGGCAACTTGCAGTATGTGCAAAAATACAAATGCACACGTATCTACACAGCCCTTTAACTGTCTGCCTGGAGTTGGGATATTGTCCTCATGTTCTAGTGTTTTTTTTTTTTTTTTTTTTTTTCTCCGGGAGTTCTGCATATCATTTCACCTTTCAAATGCTTGCGTGTTAGTTTAATTGGCAACGTTGTATGGAGTATGTACGAGTGTACTGTACACCATTTCAGACTGATTCCCGTCCTAAATATGTTGCTGTAAGGCTGCGTTGTGTGCTCTGCAGCCTTTAACTTCATAAAGTACTTCTGAAAATAGATATATTAATGGGTATATACTGTATTGGTAGAATGTTTAAAGAGTTACTTAATATGCCTACATAGTAATAATTAATTGATAATTGGAGTTGCGAAGAGGACCTGAAGGCTACCTTATGTCTACAACACCTAAAACAGTAAGAGACACTGAGAAAATGAAAGCGGGGTGTGTTAAATGCTCCCATAATTAGCTACTTGCACTGCGATTGCGAGTGCCTAAGCAGCTCAGTTGCACATTACTGTAGGAGCTGTCTGTTCACAAACGGAGAGGGTGACATGCCAGCATGAGAGTAAAAGCAAAACAAAAGGGTTTTAGAATTGGTCTACCATCTGTTGTAACGGGAAATGTTTGACTACTGTCAAATAAGATGGAGGAATTAACTGTCGGTGCTTATAGCTGGCCATGGAACATACAAGTACAGTGGCATTTTGTGCTTTAAAGAGAGCTGACTTAAACCTGATATACATGACACTGGTTTAATGCTGGCCATATTTAATGTTATTCGAGCAGCCAGAGACCCAGTGTGGTGTGAAATAAAGACAGGAAGGTTACTGGCCATTTATGTGAATGAGGAATGGTGTAAAAAGGAGCATATTACAATTAAATCTGCGGTTTTTAATTCAGATATTGAAATTCTGTCTGTTGAAATTCGTCCATGTTATTTGCCCAGGAAGGTAAAATGCATCATCCTTATTAATGTTTATATTCCTTCCTCCGCAAATTGGGACCTCGCAACGGAAATGATTCTTTTTGTCACTAACACTTTAATGATGAGTCACTGCGACCCTGCAGTTTTACTATGTGGTGATTTTGACCATGTGACTTTGGAGCAAGCAATGACAAATTTCTGTCATTTTGTAAGTGGTTCTGCTCAAGGAAATAAGAAGCTAGACCTGCTGTATTCAAATGTTAAATATGACTTTAAGTATAATCTACTTGCTCCTTTAGGCAAATATGACCCCAACCTGGTTCATCTTCTTCCCAGCTACAAGCCTCTTATTAGATGACAAATTTATACCACCAGAGTAGTGAGGAAATGAAGCATGGTGGCTGAAATGGCTCTGAATGACTGCTTCTAAATAACAGACTGGGAAATGATGTCTGATTCACGTAGTCCATATTGAGGGACTCTGTCACTGCATCACAGACAATATTAACTTCTGTGATGACACAGTGATACCCACAAAGACATTACAATGCTTTCTAAACAACATGTTGTAAAGAATCTCCTGAAGGAGAAAAAGAGATCATTCAAATCCAGTGATAGAGGCTCTGAAGGAAATTCAGCATGTGCTGAAGAAAAAGCTGAGTAAAGGAAGGAAGCTTATAAAGCTGAAACAGAAACCAAACTCACTCAGAATAACATGGTGGATGTCTGGAATGAACTGGGTATAATTACTAGCATCTAGCAATCTGGGGCTGAGGTGCTAGAAGGAGATGTGGACAAAGCTAATCCCCTGAACCAATTTTTTAATAGATTTTCCCTCCTACTGCAACTTTATTCCAATGACCTGTCTCCTCGCACCATCCCTGCTACACCAACAACATCAGCTGGAATGGCCAGTTGACAAGCCCACCTCTGACCATCAAGTAAGTGAGATGGCTGAGGAAGCTACACACAGGAAAGCTGTGGGACCAGATGGAGTCAGTCCTTGATTTCTTAAAGTCTGTGCTGACCAACTTTATGGTGTCCACTGTCACCTGTTCAGTCTGTCCGTAAGGCTTGAGAAAGTGCCAGTGCTGTAGAAAACATGCTGAATTGTTCATGTTCCAAAGAAGGTAGTGCTGCTAGCGTATCGGAAGCTGATTTCCCCAATTTGCACATGAACTTGATGTTAGCACGTTGTTCGAACTGCGACATTGTGCTGAATGACTATGCACATGTCTAACTTAAAAGAATACTACATGCCAAAACCAATCCAACCTGTTGTAACTGGTCTACAGATGTGCTGTGCTTCCCTCCACAACAATGTGTGTGTAATCTGATCTCTCACTCTCCCGCTATATTATAATTCTGGGAACTTTTTGACTGCCCCTTGTATGATTATTTTCTATTAAGAGCCAAAGAAAAAAAAAATCTGGTATGCAGGTAGCCTTTTACAACTAAATATTTTGACATGATAATTTACTTCTTTTCAGTTGTCTCCTCTAAAGTGGTGCTTTTATTTAAAGATATCAGTGTCTCGAGTATTTCATCCTCAGTGTTGTTTCTTTTTGTTTTGTATAATATGTCTAGCTTTTTAAGTACTAAAAAAGTTCTGCTGCTCTAATCATCCTCTAAAGGCATTGCTGTGATTTATGTGCGTTGTTCTGCTTATAGTTCTGGAAAGAGCAGCATTCCATGTGCTTTGATATAACTAGAAATCGCTATGCCTAATGCAGCTTGGACCTGAATTTCAACAAATAAAGATTTTGTTGCAAATAGTGGGAGAAGAAAGCACGAAATTATATGACATAGGTGTCTTTGGTTTCTGATGCATCAATGGTAATGTCTGTCTGGGTCAGATAAGATTCTCTGCAAGTTCTTAGTTTTTGTTGATTTGTTGCTTTGGGAGAAAGGCTCTCTCAGTAGATTACCATGACTGTGAATATGCACCAATCTTCCTCAAAAACAGCCTAAACTGCAGTACATGTTTGGCTATCCCTGCCTTTATTGCTTTACCTGTCATCTTGCTTTGGTGAATAGGGTATTTTATTTTATTATTTATTAAATTTTTCTTGACAAAAAAGTGGAATATTATAATAAGCATAAATATGCAAAACCCCATCCATCATGGAGTGATGAAAGAAAGATTGTTTCTCAGTCCAGAAGGCCACATAGAGGCTATCTCATGGTTTATGCTTCTGCTGTATGGCAATAAAAGAGGAGAATGAGAGAGGAAAAAAGAAAACAAAAAAGGTGTCAAGATAAGCCCCTTCCCAGCCCTTAACCAACTAGACTACATTGTTTTGTTACATTGTTGACCTAGATGAGCAATTGATACCCAAAGCAGAAAGTTCTAAAGATTATAGAAAAAGATTTCCAAGCAAAGAGAGAAAACCATTCAGGATTTTTTTATCCAGAGGAAGGTGTGATGGACAGCCGGGTCCCATACTGCATATGTTCCGGGGGAACCACCATGGGCAGCTCAATACCTCTCCCGGGATTCTTGGTGGCAGCCTCCCTGGCCGATGTTCGTTTCCCAGTCTCCCGCATGGCTCCATGGGACATGGAGTCCTCCACAACCTGGGAGGGAGCTGAGGTGGCCGCTAGGGGGTGCTGCAGAGACTCTAGAACCCGGCTGGACGAGTCATCAGCCCCACCCGGAGGTGCAATTGGGACCAGGTGGTCAAGCACCAGGATCACTTCCGGGTGGGCTATAAAACGGGCCAGCCTCCACCACTGAAGGGCCAGAATCGGGAGGAAGAGGACAAGGTTGCCTGAGAGGAGTGGTGGTACAAGGTGAAGAGTTGTTGTGTGGGACTAAAGTGATTTTGGGACTATGTATTGACTGTGGGTTACGGGGAAGGCGTGCGCCCACGGGTGAAGAAAAAATAAAAAGCCTGTATGTTTTGTACACGTGCCTCTGCGTAGTCTGTGCCGGGTTGGGCGCTATATAGCGTCTTTCACAAAGGTTAAAAGCAACTCTGCTGCAAGACACACCAACATATTAAGTCCCAACTGTAGAGAAAATAGAGGTTAAAACATTAAATGTCTTGTAATATCAATACTTAAGGGGACAGTGGGAAATGGAGATAAAGAATCAAGTAGATTAGCCAGCAACAAAGAACCAAAGAGATGCCCATGAGTCCCAGATCATGAACTACTCTTATATTATTAATGCCCAGAACTTAGTAAAGAGTAGATGCAACCCCTAGTATTGGACCCCTGCTTAGACAACCTCTGGTAGGAAAGCTGTTAAATTTGAACCTTGAATTGAAATTCAAGGAACCTTGAAATTGATATCATTTATGTTAGGTAGAATGCCTAGAGGAGGCTGGGTGGTCTCGTGGCCTGGAACCCCTTCAGATTTTGTTGTGTTTTTTTCTCCAGCCGTCTGGAGTTTTTTTCTTTGTTTGTTTGTTTTTTCTGTCCTCCCTGGCTATCAGACCTTACTTTTTACTCTGTGTTAATTAGTATGGCCTAATTTTATGTCTGTATTTTGCCTTTTTTCTCTTTCTTCAGCCTGTAAAGCACTTTGAGCTACATCTTTTGTGTGAAAAAGTGCATTATAAATAAATGTTGTTGAATGCAAGAACTTTCCTAACAGTAACATTAAAGTTGGTATTGAAAGATGGCAGTGGAAGTGTTTCATTTCTGTATTCATTTGTTCATTTTATGAAATGTATGTTTTGAAAGATATACATTAGATTTATTTACAGATAACTGCAAAAACGTGTTTTCTTTATAACATATTGTACAATAAAAAAACTACAATAATAAAGCGAGTCATAAAATCATAGGTGCAGATGATACTTTGGGAATTTAAAGTCCTTTATAATTTCCCCTTGTTCTGTTCTCTAGGTTGCACAGAATCATTTTCTCCTGCCTGCCCTTGGAAGTAAGCTTTTTGGTTACTTTCTTATATGTGTGTACATAGTGGTTCATAATGCACTTCACGTACCAGCTGAGTGTATCCTTCCTTCTAACCTTTGTTTATGATGTATAGACCTGCATGCCCTTCATCCTGTTAATGGTATCCCAGGTCCTTGACATAAAGGCAGGACTAGTACACCATCTCTGGCGAGAGCCTTCTCATTTGTGGTGGCTTCAGGTTCCAACTCTATGATTTTGTATTCTGCATGAATTTATGTAGTATATTTGCTTTTTTTTTGGCTTGTATACTACAGTGCCCAAATAAATATTTTAGCAGCAACATTTTTAGCTTTGCTACAGCTTCATGATTTGCATTAGCAATATTTGTCATCTGACATCCAGTATATCCCTCTGATTTATTTATATAAATAAGAACATTATATGACCTAACACTGAGACCCTAAGCAATGCCACTGTGGAGATCTCCATAGGACAAGATTTCCTTGCTCCATCTCGCATTAATAACTTGCTTTCTAGCTTTGAGGCACTTAGAGTTATGGATTATTTTGAGAGCTTAAGGATGTTATTCATAGTGAACGATGCTTTGTATTGTAAGCTAAAGAGTGACGACAATACATTCAGTAATATATAGTTTGTTAAAAGCTCACAGATATTGTATTAAGCGTATTTATTTTTCATGGCAACTGTATTATCTATATACCATTAGTATTCTTTTGATATGCTTCAATTCAAGCTGAAATATTTTTTTCATCTGGAGTATACTTACCTGTATATGGAAAATACTTCTAAATAGCACTAAAAATGTATTTGGATCCGCTTCAGTAATTTTATGTGTTATAATGGAGGGAAATTTGTAAGTGTGCCAGATGAATTGCTTGGTATACCAGTGGGAGCACTGCAACCAAGTATTTCATGAAAGAAGACCTAGAGTAGATGCTACCCTGAATAATGGATTTGAGAACAATAGGAGATATATTTCATGAAAGGCTGCCATCAAGATACTATTTAAAAACAAGATGACCAAATAAATGATAGCTGATGCTGCAACAGTTAAATGATATAAAGAGCCTGAAAGCTACTTACCAGGCAGAATAATGAGCCCAGCTACATGACAATTACACTGGAGAGTGTGTGCTATTCTAAAATTGGAGTCTAACTCTCAAAACAGAGATTATTGTAAATGTATTATATCAGTACACAAACAGCCATTGTTGAGCCTCCAAGGACAGGCTCAGTTTTTCCCTTGTTGCTGTCATGTAAAGAGTCACTTTTTACAATTGAACCAGAGAAGCTCTGATGAATTGGGATATGTAATATGTTGCACAATAAAATGGGTGTGCGTAAGGGTGATATTTGTGGAACAGACCACATCAGATAATCTCAAATGCACACAGAGAAGACATGTACAAATCTAAATGTACTGTAAATAAGTTTTAAAATGGCGAAATGATTGGAGTCATATTGCAACATACATGTTTCTGTTACAGATTAATAGAAATCACCCACAAATCCTTCCCATCTATGCAAAGCACAACTGTGCATTTCTTCATACCTTCTGGGCAGTATGGAGAAAACTGGGTTTGACACGCCACAAAACTCAGATGGCTTAAAATCGAAGCTTGTAGGATTGTGATTCTGTAGCTTCCTGTCGCAAGATTTTCTAATCATTTCCTTCACAGAATGAAGCATTCACGGTATTACATTTGTTGTGGATGATGCATTTATGCAAAGCAATGTAGAAACCTATGGAGGAAAATTTCGGACAAAATAAATAAATAAAAGTGTTGTGAAATGTGAGCATAAATAAATAAGTAAATATGTCATGAATGTGAGCGTAAATAAATAAGTTTGTCACAAAATTTTTTTGTTGCTTATTTATTAATATAATTTTATTCGTAATCTTCCTCCAAATGCATCATAAAGTACACCTTGAAATAAAACTGTCATTTTCACTCGTCCGAGTTGAGAGGGTGGGCTCTAGCACAGGTGTTTCGATTAGTGAGTCGCCCTCTGTAGATTGCTTCTGCATAATTCAATACGTATGTGGTGGGAGATAGAAGTTAACAAAATAGCACAAGAATTAGAAAAATGCTTACTTCTTCCGATGAAATGGATTCTGCTAAAGTTATTGCGTATTTCAGAGAGAAAATTGAGGATTTATCAGAAGAAATTACAATGTTGGCTTCCCTTTGATATTGAGTAAACTTTTTGAGAACATCATAGAACTGGTGCAACGGACAAGGCTTACACGCCAGTTCAGATGAAGAGGTTACCTGCCCTGGGTGTCCATTCTTTGACAGGCCAACTGATTCAACAGAACACTCTTTCTTTTATGCAGATTGCAGACCTATATGGTGTCTCGGAGAAGATGATCATAAGGCCAAATGAGTCACTGTGAGATACGGTGAGCTGCACCAGTATCCGTTCAGGCACTTTGACATTGATAGCCCAAAGCAACACCAACTAATATTTTGTCACCGATCATGTTTGCCACTGATCAAAGCTGTAAAGTTGTTTGAAAAAGTAACTGTGAACACGCAAATGACTTTAGATTCGTAAAACAGCGGTCAAAAATTCAGTTCAAAATATTAGTTGGTGCTGCTTTGGGCTTTCTGTGTCAAGTGTCTAAACTGATACAGGTGCAGCACCCTGTATCTCACCCTGACTTATTCAGCTTGTGATTGTCTTCTCTGATACATCATATAGGTCAGCAATCTGTTGTACTTTTAAACTGCATAAAAGTGTTCTGCTGACTCAGCTGGACAGTCGAAGAATGGGCGTCCAGGGCAGATAACTTCATCAAGTGAACTGGCGTGTAGCCTAGTCTGTTGAGTAGTTGTTTTAAAAAAATTTCATTGATAGCCTAGTCTTAAAGGGTGCCAACATTGTAATTTCTTCTGATACACTTTCAATCTTCTGTCTGAAATACGTAATAACGTTGGCAGAACCCATTTCATCGGCAGTAGTATGCATTTTTCTAATTCTTGTAAGCAGGAGATAGAGGTTAATAAAATAGCACATTTCATTACACATTTATTTATTCTCGCATTTCACAGTACTTTTATTTGCGTTTTTAATCTAATTTTTTCCAAAATATCCCTCCGTATAATCCATCATGATCAATATCAAAATGGTTGCACAAGACTGGAGCAATAACAGGTTAACTGACTTGTTCAGGGACTGTTTAAGATTTCAGCTGGCTAATTCCCAAATTTAGCATCATTTTGATTTTTATTTTCTTGACCTAGTCTGTATGTTTTTAGGGTTTATTAATCATGCCAAGCCCTCTTCAGTCTGATGATGGTCCAGTTGACCATGCCAGACTGATGGTGGGCATGATGTGTTAAACAGGATAAGCTGATATAGTGGATGAAGGGACCTCTTCCTTTACTGTGGGGAGGTCATTCTGATTTGCTTTCCCCCAGTGAGCTATGCTACTTGAAGAAAATAAACAGAATGATCTTTACAGAGTCACATATGAAGATGTAAAATCTCAGGGAGGCCTTGAGAATAATGGTCAGCATTAGGATTGAAGTTTGAAAGAGGTAAAGGGTAAAATAAATTGCCCAGAGGCAGGACCTCCTGACTTATTTTGCTGATCTCTCTAGACCACCAAGTACCACATGGCAGTTAATTTCACATTTTTCACAGTTTGGCATATCATTTTCCAGTTGCTCGATCCGCCTCTGACTAATTGAGGTAAAATTAAAAAGTTAGAGTCATTTCACAAAACTCGGCTGTGTGCTTTCCATACTACTTGTGAAGCCTGCAGCCAAATGAATGAGGACAGCTGACATCATTGTTCTAATCCTTATTTTCAATAGTTGCTAAGGTTACAAATTCCTGTTGGTGTTTGTAGCCGCCTCTTCTGTATTGCACTGTTAATCCTGTTACAGAATATATATTTCATTAAGGATTATTGTACCAGATACTGGATTCCAGATTGTTTTGAGCATGTTTGGATAAAGGTTAAGAGAACCTACTGATCAAATTGCAAAACTTACTTAACACAGAAACATACTTATTGTTTCTAGACAAGCAGAACAAGCTACAAAATTACACATAATTGTTTGGAAATGTTACACACCTTTCTGTGCTTTGAATTAAGTTTCAATAGATGAAAGGGAAAGACTAAAGCTATAATTGAAAAAGATCAGTTTGAAGGTTTAATAATTTATCTTTTTTAGCTTATGATATTGTTATGGCATGCATATTTATCCTTAAATGTATTCATAATCAACTATTTATTCTGGATAAAATTACCACTATGCTGTGCTTTGGTTCAAGGTTCAATTTGTTTTTTTTTGTTTTTTTGGGTGGAGTTTCTCTTTCCCCTAGTGACTCTGGTCTCTTCTTAAAACCCAAAGAGTTCAGTGCAGTGCTTTCTCTTTTCCTACCTCCCTCTATTTTTATTAATGCCATGCAACATTTCTGTGCTAACCTCTCAGACTCTCCAGTTAATTTGTGAGTGGAGAGCTGACCAGTTCGAAGGTTAAATGTGTTTGTTTTTAACAGAGTCTTGTTTGCTGTGCTGGAAGGTGCATTACATAACTCCTCTCGGTGGAATTTTGCTGTTTCTGTTTATTGCCTTTTTTATTTGTACTATCTGTTCCTTAAAGCACCATGTGCATCTTTTCTTTCTAATTCTTCATTCAGGTTTGTGAGTTTCCATGTCTTTCACAAAGTATTGTGTGAACTAACTTGTATTTTTCTTCTTAGTGTAATACTTTGTCCACCACATCTTAGACAATAAACCAGGATTGGCAAAATGGAATGTATTTGCCCTTGATATGCAGTGATGGACATTATGACTCACTGTACTGATTTGATTAGTTTTATCTACCTGTTTAAACTAGATGATTAATTTAATTTGCCACTAGAATCTAGGGCTAGAACCATTAAATCTTTCAGCCTTGTCCCCCTTGGTTGAATTGCAACAATATATACCCGCCTTAGCGAATGTTTAATTCCATATTACATACATGAGAGGCATAATTTGATCAAACTGAATGACATCCTCCTTTTTGCCCATCCTATGGCGACGTCCAAGGGCTACACTTTTGTCCCAGGAAAGAAGTTACATTTTTGTGAACATACAGTGCATCCGGAATGTATTCACAGCAAATCACTTTTTCCATATTTTGTTATGTTACAGCTTTGTTCCAAAATGGATTAAATTCACTTTTTTACTCAGAATTCTACACACCACACCCCATAACAACAACGTGAAAAAAGTCGTCTTGAGGTTTTTGCAAATTTATTAAAAATAAAAAAACTGAGAAATCACATGTACATAAGTATTCACAGCCTTTGCTCAATACTTTGTTGATGCACCTTTGGCAGCAATTACAGCCTTTTTGAATATGATGCCACAAGCTTGACACACCTATCCTTGGCCAGTTTCACCAATTCCTCTTTGCAGCACATCTCAAGCTCCATCAGGTTGAATGGGAAACGTCGGTGCACAGCCATTTTAAGATCTCTCCAGAGATGTTCAATCATCGGATTCAAGTCTGGGCTCTGGCTGGGCCACTCGGAGACATTCACAGAGTTGTCCTGAAGCCACTCCTTTGATATCTTGGCTGTGTGCTTAGGGTCGTTGTCCTGCTGAAAGATGAACCGTCGCCCCAGTCTGAGGTCAAGAGCGCTCCGGAGCAGGTTTTCATCCAGGATGTCTCTGTACATTGCTGCAGTCATCTTTCCCTTTTATCCTGACTAGTCTCCCAGTTCCTGCCGCTGAAAAACATCCCCACAGCATGATGCTGCCACCACCATGCTTCACTGTAGGGATGGTATTGGACTGGTGATGAGAGTTCAATCTTTGTCTCATCAGACCAGAGAATTTTATTTCTCATGGTCTGAGAGTCCTTCAGGTGCCTTTTGGCAAACTCCAGGCTGGCTGCCATGTGCCTTTTACTAAGGAGTGCCTTCCGTCTGGCCACTCTACCATACAGGCCTGATTGATGGATTGCTGCAGAGATGGTTGTCCTTCTAGAAGGTTCTCCTCTCTCCACAGAGGACCTCTGGAGCTCTGACAGAGTGACCATCGGGATCTTGGTCACCTCCCTCACTAAGGCCCTTCTCCCCCGATCGCTCAGTTTAGATGGCTGGCCAGCTCTAGGAAGAGTCCTGGTGGTTTCGAACTTCTTCCACTTACGGATGATGGAGGCCACTGTGCTCATTGGGACCTTCAAAGCAGCAGAAATGTTTCTGTAACCTTCCCCAGATTTGTGCCTCGAGACAATCCTGTCTCGATGGTCTACAGACAATTCCTTTGACTTCATGCTTAGTTTGTGCTCTGACATGAACTGTCAACTGTGTGACCTTCTATAGACAGGTGTGTGCCTTTCCAAATCATTTCCAATCAACTGAATTGACCACAGGTGGACTCCAATGAAGCTGCAGAAACATCTCAAGGATGATCAGGGGAAACAGGATGAACCTGAGCTCAATTTGAAGCTTCATGGCAAAGGCTGTGAATACTTATGTACACGTGCTTTCTCAGTTTTTAAATTTTTAATAAATTTGCAAAAACCTCAAGTAAACTTTTTTCACGTTGTCATTATGGGGTGTTGTGTGTAGAATTCTGAGGAAAAAAATGAATTTAATCCATTTTGGAATAAGGCTGTAACATAACAAAATGTGGAAAAAGTGATGTGCTGTGAATACTTTCCGGATGCCCTGTATTAAATTACATAGACTACAAATCACAATACCATTAAAAACTCGTCATGCATAATCACATTTTGATGGCACTCTATTCTAAGTATTAACTCTTTGAGGGCTGAATATCAGTCAGTCAGTGAGTCATTGTCCAACCCACTGTATCCTAACACAGGGTCACGGGGGGACTGATGGAGCTAATCCTAGCCAAAACGGGGTGCAAGGCAGGAACAAACTCCAGGCAGGGCAGGCGCACACACTCTCCCACACCAAGCACACACTAGGGACAGTTTAGGATTGGCAATGCACCTAACCTGCATGTCTTTGGACTCTGGGAGGAAACCCACGCAGACACGGAGAGAACATGCAAACTCCACGCAGGGAGGACCCGGGAAGCGAACCCAGGTCTCCTCACTGCGAGGCAGCAGCACTACCACTGCGCCACCATGCCGCCAGTGCTAAATATTTTTTCCAAAAAACTGTTTTCTGAAAAGCACATAACAATGGTTTTACACAGAAATCGAAACAAAACGTCTGTTGCTGTGTGCCGTGACCACCAGTTCGCAGTCTCGAGCAGCAAGTTAGCTGGCAGGAATGCATGGCAGGCTGGCTTCACGAGGTTGAGGGCAGCAGCAGAGGTCGCAGTCCAAGGGCATCACAATCTGGTTTATACCTCTTGTCATTGTAAGTGGAGGTCTTCCCAGGCGAATGTTGCTCCATCAGCTACACAACAGGGTTCAGCACCACGATCATCTGGGGACTGATCAGCTGATGTGGTACCTCATGTTTGTTTTCGATTACTTACATAAAAATCAAGAGTCTGAAAAATCAAGAGTCCAATTCATTGATAATATGCAAAACTTCGTACATGGAGTATTTAGCTTTATGCATTCGCTTCAATCTCTCAACAGATGTTGATGCCATTTTTGCAGTTTTTTGCCCTTCTCTACTCACGCGTGTGTAGGGCGACTCGGTCAAACCAATGAAGTTAACTTTCTTTCTAGCAAAGACAGTCCAACTATAACACAACGGTGGGTTTGGGCACCGTTTACAGTTGACTACCACCGTCAACCCCTCCTTTTGACAAAAGTCAACATCCACCCTGTAAGAGTTAATGGGACAACATAGGCAAAAATGCAAACTTAAAATATTGAGGCAGCTTTGCCAAACAGTTACAATTAATTTCATCGTGTTAAACAAATTGCTGTGTAATTTCTTTTTTGTTTTTAGTAAAACATTTGCAAAACACAGCTAAAAACACAATGATTTTTGAGATTTGCTTCTCTGTTTGATAACTACCCAAATGTCAAAGTTTTCATTCAGGTTGACAATAATAAGTGCACTCATACATGATCTGAACTCAAAAGAATGAGTGAACAATATGTACCAGGTGCAGCCAGTTAGCCATAAAAGTCAGTGCTACAGTACATATAAACTATGTAATGTTGTAATATAAACCTCAAATAATTGTTAGGAATTAGATTAATAATTTTTAAGATTCAGTTTTGTGTGACTGTCATTTAATCTGTTTGTTGTATTTCTGAAAATGTCCATCTGGAGATTGCAGTGTGTTTGAAATTGTGTTGCTACCAAACACACATGAACAATAATCCCACATTTGCATAGTTTATTTTCTTTGCGCTGGGTGCCATTTAATGAAAAAATTCAATTTAAGATTTTGCTACTTGTGTATAAATTTATTAAAGTGTTGTCCCAGTCTACCTCTGTGAACTGATGACTTTTCACTAGCACACTGATTCTCTCAGAACAGGATTTTCTGTACTTTTGGCTGTTTGCACTTGAGTTTGTGCATTGTGGGAGGATCTACAACATTGACTACTTTTAGGCGAAATTTAAAGACATTTCTTTTTAAATCTTCTTATGCTGCTGCATAGGGAGTTGTTCTTATTTTAGCTAATACTGTGCTATTTTGTATTTCTCTGAATTGTTTCTAATTATTGTTCTTGCATTGTGAAACACCTTGAGATTACTTTGTTTAGTATGCTATATACATGAAATGTATTATTATTAGTTCAATTCACAATGGCACGTTTTCAATTTTATTTGGATATTGAAGAATGGAATCATCAAGAATCTTGTGTCTTATTCATTTTAATGATTTAGGTCAAACTTTACATTTTTCAGAAGACCCATAAGTGACTCGGCCTCAGCCATGAATCAAGCTGGCAGTACTTAGACATGCTCTTTAAACCTCTACCTTCAACACAATAAATGTTGACAATAACAGGTATGCTCCCTACCACCAGGATTGTGCTCAGCTGAATTGATTAGTTCATGCTTGTGAATCAATTCATCACTGAAAAGAGTCATTCAAAAAGAGTGATTCATTTGCAAATTATCCATCATTGTTGGTGTGGTCAATAACAGTGCTGTCATGCCTGTCTCATCTTAGCAAAAATACCTTCATCAATTGCCACCTCTCTCATGTAACTATGCATTACTTATTTATATCACATACAAGAAGAAGGGGAACTGAGGTAGGATTTGCGAAAGAATTTTTGTATAATGTTTCTTTGCCCCAATGTTTTTTATATACAAAACAGCAAAGACCGCCACCTTAGCCAATGGTAAAATAAGACCTTTTCTCTTTGCTCACTAAATTAGGACCTTAATTTTGCTGCAAACTGTCATATGAAGTCATTGAGCACTGTGAATATATCCAGAGTCCTTAACATGTCAGTATTTCTCATTGTTTAGACAGATATGTGATGATGCTTCACACTGTGGCATCAGACCAGTATAAATAAAACTGGTGTTCATACATAATACTTCAGAAGCCGGATCAGGTTCCATTTGGCAAGAAAATCATTGAAAATGTGATTGTATATTTTAAAATGAAAAAGTTATAGGTTTATAGGGTCAACATTATCTGTGCAGTGTATAGTGAAATCATTACTGACCCCATACTTTATCCAAACCCCTACTGCATTTGGTACAACTGCAGTTCATAGGCAATATTAGAGTTAATGAACTGTAACTCTTGGCTTGTGCCAGGTACTGTATCTGTTAAAAAAAAAAACAGACATTTACTATTTATGTACAGTGTCCTTAAATGTCATGAAAGGCAAATAAAAATAAAATGTATTACTACTTTGCTGGTCATTCATAAAGATTGATTTGTATGACATATTTCTCAGATAGTTCGCTAAGTGCCTGATGGTAATTTTGAGCATGCATTTGAAATGCAAGTTTGCTGTGCCTTTGCACATTTGATGAGGATTAAGCTGTAAATGCTTATGTATGTATGAAGGCATGTACTGTATATATGTACAATTTGTGTGTGTTGAAATATACACAATTATGTAGATATACATAATATACTATTTATAAGCTTTGTGTACATACTGTGTATATATACAGGTGGTGCTCAGGTAATGGCAATCTTGACTTTACAGCAATTCCACATAAAACACACTTAAGACCCCAATTTTTTCTTTTTAACTGATTTTCTAGTGACTTCAGGTATTTTTATTTATGAATAAAGTCAACTAGTTTTGACATGGATCAATAGAAAGTGGCTTTCACTAACACTGGGGTAAAGTACTGCACAGTGCAGATTTAGTCTTCATTTTCAATCATTTTTGTGTGTTCATGCGCATGTGTCAGTGAATGTAACCAACACTACATACTGGATTGGCAGCTGTCATTTATCAGAGTGATTGAAACTGGTGCTTATAATTCCCAGCGTCCAGCATGCATGTCCCAGGAAGTACAGCTTCTGGGAAGGGGTAATAAAACTCATTCTGCTATCAGCATAGGTAGTGTTATGAAATGGACTTTTCCTTCAGGGCCAAAAGGGTCTGAAGTGTCCACAAGCTGCTACTCAAGCAGTCCTGATTCTTAACTGGTCTCTCCTGAAGAGCCTCACCTTAACCCAGCTATGCCCCTAAGGGTACTTGATGGCTGCAGCTGGAACTGGCCCAAAAATGGGGAGCTGGAAAAACAACTATAAAAATCACCAAAATATAACAATGCCCCAAAAGACAAGTGATAACCATAAATTCTTGGCTTGTAGTTTGCCCTTGACAAACAAAGAATCTTTATAGATGAAAGATTTATTAACAAATCTGGTAAAAGCAGAAAAGAGCAAAACCGCAAAAAGGAGTTGCCTAAAAGGCAATCCACAGCAAACAAGTTCTAAAATGATATCTAAAAATCAGAACCCTTAAAGTGAGATTTAATCAAAAATTCAGAAAATCCAATACAGAGAACACAAAACTCTACTTAAGCCCCAACAAATGTATGATTCTCAACTCCAGAGCCTTCTCAACCAATTTAAAAAACCTTGATGGAACGCTCAGGATTGTTGACATCAGGGTGGCCCTGCCTGCTGAAGCTTCACCCACAAAACAATAGGAACAAAACTACATTTAAAGTGGTAGTACACAATTGTAAAATAACGTTAAAATAAAGTTAACAAAAACAACACATATAAACGAAATCAAAATTAATAAATATTTAAAAACATAAAATTCACATCTTTTGTATAGATACATAACCACTAGTATGTTTGCTGAGGGATCAGCAGTTGGATAATAATAGATTTTCATGCTGTTGCTGTAGTTTTTCCAAATCTACGAGTTATGTGGTTATCAAAAAATGTACAGTTTAAAGCATAAGGTTGACCTATATAGTAGGTATGTGGTTATGGACAGTAAAAAGTATTTGTTTTTTGATTTAAAGTACAGTAATACTGCTTCACTGTCATCTTAAGTTTAAAACTTTTTCTGTAAAATAAGTAATAAAGTATTGAGTATTTTAACCAATTTTCCAGTAATACATACTTTAAGTGCAAGTTCTGACTTGCATACAAATATGGGTTAAGAATGTCTGCAGGAAAAGCACTTGTTCATAACTTGAGGCCAATGTGTGTGTGTGTATATTAAAAATATATATAAAATGCTATATACATCAATGTATATATTGTGACTGCATAGTGGCACTTAAATAACTAAGACACAGACTTATGTAATAAGGTTTCCATCCTTTAAGTCCCTGTTACACAACATGCAGTACTAGCAGTTTTTATTTGTACACTTTAACACGGTCATAATGAGCTTTAGACAGCTGCCCTGCTCCCTTGTGACAGCCACTTATGTACTGTAACATCCCCAGTCATAGTGCTCTGTTATTAGCCATGATCAAACTTTTATTAAAGTTCAACAATGAAGAAGTTAGTCATTTTAAAAGATTATAAACCCATCGGATATAAAACTAAGAGTAACAGCAATCCAACCCTGGTGCCCACTCCCATCCATTGTGCCAACACTACACTGTGCAAAATGAACCCTGAAGGATTTGAATAGATTTATACCTATAAGAGAGCTACAACTCATACAGGGGCCCCAAGGTAGAAAGGAAAATTGGAAACAGAAGGAATTAAGGATTATGATTAGGAGCATGACGCGAGGCACTCGCCAAACACACAGCAGCTTGCCATTTCTATTTATTGGAGCAAGATGATCTATTAATCCTTACCACTGGAAATTGAAGTAACGTAGAAAAGTTCCTTTCAAGAAGTATAATTATACATGAGTTAAGAACCAATGAGTGCTCATCTATAGTATTTACACTGCATACAGTGCCCATAAACTGAGAAAAGCCCCATCAAATCTACGAGAAAAAGAAGAGCAATGGCATCCTTAAGAAATTAAGGAAAGCAGGCGGTTTGAACCGCAAATATAAAGGAGAGAGGCTTGTAGGACTTTGAAATAAGCACAAATATCTATTCTCATGTCATTGCCTCATCTTTGTTGTACAATGACAGAGTGTTTTGCTGTGCAGTGCAATCCTCAAGGCAATAATATTAATCAGCTACTGTCATTAAGTAAGACATTCTCTGCAACTCCTAGTCCGTGTGATACTGGCCTTCACTAGCCGGATGCTTTTAATGAATGTGGTATCAGCTCAGACCAGTTTCCAAATATTGCGCCGTCCTTACAATATTCAACCTGCCTCCAATAAGGTGCCTCCCAATGCAGTCTCTCCAGTTTTCAGGGTAGGGACCCTATACTGCCTTCAGATGGTCAGTGGAGATTAACCTGTTGCAGCTGCCAGAACTGAACGGAAGGCAGCTGGAGGTTAAGATACGTTGTCACTAAGATCATCTTTACTTAGCTGAGGTAGGGCTCCCATTTTTTCCATGTTTCCTCTATGGGCATGTCCTTGTTTTTGTGGCTTTTAGATCTCTCCTGAACAAGAACATGCGGTGTGAAATCTGGAGCTCATTGTCTGGTTTGCTGGGGCTTTCCTCAAGTTCCAAGTGCATATACAGTAAGACAGTACATATATCTTTATATACAAATAAAGGTAAAGTGATATAAAAGTTGATATATACACCAAGGCTTGATTTTTTTTATAGTAAGGCTTGTTTTGAAAATTTGTAAATAGACAACTTGATTAGTCAGCTTTATAATTATAGTACTGTACAAACATGGACATTAATGCTGTGAAATGTATTCATATATTTTGAAGATGAGCCAATATTGTCCTTCGTTTAAATGATGGAAAATGAAAGAAAGCCAGTCCAAATATTTATTTAATGTAGTAATTCCATTTTGATTTGAAACTTTAGCAAAAGTTAGCTTCACCTTTTGCAGTATGGCAGTCCCAATAAATAGAGTATATCTTTGTCGGGGAGGATGTACTTTCAACATAATCAAAGCAGTAACTCCTGCACATTGAAATCTCACAGAGTTGCCACTTGTGTGTTAACATTTCCCTGTTGAATCCATTCCCTGCATCTAGGAATGATTTTGATTTCTACAGAATAAATAAAGCAGTCTGAAGAACAGAGGAATAAGCAGCAGCAGAAAAAAACTAAAAGGACAGGAAGGAACGAGAAAGACTTGGCATTCTTCACAATGCTGTACAATAGCTTAATATGCCAATCCATATCATGCATTCTGTTGACTTACTACTGTAAATGAGCTAGCAGATTGAAAGGGTGCACTGAAGTTTGATGATTAAGGAATATTTTAATGTTGCAATGGGGAGTGTTAGCTCAGAATCGGCTTCCTGTAATAATGTAATTTCAGCTGTGTGAGGCGAAAACATTCAGATAAGTTAGACTTCTGGATTTATAATACTCCCCTTTGCTGTTCACTTAATTACCCATACATAAGGTCAGATTGTGCAGCAAATATTTATTACTTTATACCTAGATTAGCACTGAAAAATATTAGCTTGTCATTATTTTTTGCTTAAATTAAAATAAACTCTTTCCTTTAGGAAAATGTTTCTTAGGTTATCTTGAGTATTTTTTATTTTTTTTTTTTGTTAACAGTATACTCTGATTCCAGTGGTGAGTTATGATTGAGACATGAGAAGTTCAAATGTCTCTGCTGGTGTTAGATGACACAAAGAGCAATCCTGCTGACAGCTTTAGCATATATAGTACGCAAGTTAGTGACCTCACCAGAAGCAAATTCAGTACTTCAAATTTGAAGACTTTTCACAACCAATATATCTTTGCTTCTCAGGGATTTCATATTTTTCTACCATATTTTTAATTACGTTCTGTACATAAACTATAGCAGGCTTAAGAAGCCTTGATGAAGATGATCAAAAAATCATAAAATAAAAACCACAGATAATTAGCCATATTTAATGCTCAAGAATTGGGAAAACTTCATTTACTCTGATGCAATAATTTTGGATGTTTTGAAATCAGTAGTAGTGTTATTGGATCTCCTAAATTTTAAATAATCAACATAGACTTCTGCATTAACATTTGAGGTGAACTGTGCAATGTGTTTGTTTCTGTTATGTGTCATTTAGTATGGGATTCATTAAAGGCTAGTGGTAATATTTATGATGTGCCATCATTGGAATGACAAATACAATGCATTTTATTTGCTAAAAATGTTTGTGATGTGGCATCTTTTGGAATGACAGAGACTTAGAAACCGGATGGACACACAGACACTTACACTTTTTTATTAAGGTGGACAGAACTTTCACTTCCTGTTTCATGATAATTTGAAAATGGGCACACTGACTTGACATGAGGGACAAGAATGCCCAGCCAAAAATAGTCCAAGAAAAGCATACAGTTACAGTTGCCTTTAAAATTGCCTAAACATTTAAACAGTGAATCATCCTTGGTGGTAATTTCTTCATTACATATACAGTATACATTTCAAAATAATTTAAATTATGATGTTTAATCCTTTTGTGAATTGTAATTTCACTACTGAAAATATAGATTTTTGTAGTTGAAAGATGTTATTTTTATAAAAATGAAAAAGTAAAAATGGCAAAACATGGCATGCTGTGTAATGTATTCCAGAAAACATGAACTGTAAATGCCTGGCAGAAAAGACAGGGTATGTCAATTTGTCATTATGCATATTTTTCCTGCATGCACTTATCACATTGTGCCACCGTAAAAAAAAAAAAAGAGGCAACACGTCAGAAACAATTTTGGCATTCATCATCTTGGAGAAAAGACCAAAGAAAACAAATCAAAAATGACAGAAGAGGATTTTTACATTTTGAGTAATGGAGTGAACAAAATTAGGTAAAAAGTTATAAAAAGAACTTAATCTTTAAAACTGTTGCTAACTTACCAGGAAGGTGATACAAGAGCAAGAGCTTTACTAATGGATTGCAAATATTTGTAACTTGATACAAAGGAAGTAACAGGTGAATGCACCTGCTTGGTTAGCTTTAGAAAGAAAATATCCTTTTCCATCTCTATCGCTTGATTTGGGCTGCAGTTATTAATAATATATATATAGATAATACTATTTAAAGGATTTAAGCAGATGCCAGTTCAGAGGGATAATATGTTTGACTGAAATTTTAAGAGTCTTTGAATGGGGCATATTAGCTGGCATATGACACACTGGCAGCTGTATCTGGAACAATAACCCTGCTGAGGTCTTGACACAAATGTTGGGCATAATGAGAATGGACTACCACCCAATAAATACCCAGCCAATGGTACTTCTAAGGTTGGAAACCAGACACCAATGAAGAGAATGAAAGGAATCTGACAGAACAACTTGTACGGCATAACTGAGTCTATAGGGAGTTGGGCTAACTGTAAGAGCATGTGGAAAAGTAGAATTTCAGAATGTACAACATACGGAATCGTAGGTTGGCATGCTTGGTCCAGTGGTACAATGGATGCAGTGTTTGGATATCCAAGAATATCTGAATATCATGAACAAGCAAATGCGTGACTTCTTGGTTGTAAAGTATTTATCCGCAAATGGAGTTTTTCAATTAGATCATGCCTCATGCAACAAATCTTGAAAAGTTCTGTAATGGTCCCAGAAAAAGTAATGAATTCCATTTAATGCTGCGACTTCATATTCACTACATCTCAAAGTCGTCAAACACATTTTTAACAAAACTGATTAACTTCCACCTAATTTAGAATAATTATGTGACCCAGTAGAGAAGAAATGCGCCAATAATCCTGATCCACAGTTTTGACATTTTAGTGAGTCCCTCGTGTACCAAATAAAGTGGCAACACAAGATATACCATGAGTGATATCTCATATAATAATGACCCTATAAACCTATTGGGCGTCAACACCCTGTGTTCCAGGATTTGTCCCAATCTATCTCCTCTGTTAAATACAAATTTTTGTTTAAAAGGGAAGAGGTTTCTACTTTGCAGAAGTATCATATTCATTGAGCAATCCCCCCATCAAGGTAATTTTGGCTCTAGTCTGTGTGTAGCAGCACCTGATGTTATGGACCTTTGTCTCTCTTAAGTGATTGAATTAGATGTATAATGTTGACAACTATTTCTTTTAATACTTTGAATTCAAGAAATGTCAAGATCAGGTGGCTAATGTATTTGGTGCTTTGATGGCTTTCCTTGGATATAGAATTTTAATGTGGTCAGTATTTACCCAATTATAGGTGGCAAAACCTGAGTAAAAGTTCAAGTTAAGTGTCATGTGTGCATAGTGTACATAATACAATAAAATTTATACTGGCATGTTTCCTCAGGACAGTTCACAATAATACAATACCAACACACGCACACCAAAATAAAAGTGTAAATAGCATGCAACATACAGTTTTTATAGACAATTACATACAATAGTAAAATAATAAGTAAATACTTGGAAGCATTTGTTTAAACAGTATTTCTTTAATTTACACTATTTATTACAGTACTTCTTGTTATGATGGGCTGTTCAGTAACTTCTGGTTCCAATGGCCTTTTGCTTTTTACAAGAAGGAAGGAGTGACAAAACAACTTTGCAGGATGACTGAGGTATTTTAATAGTAATAAAAATAACATGGTAAAGTAGATGTTCTTCCAAAGAGTGTGCAACTCTTAGAATATCATCAGTCTCACACTAGGAAACATTGACCTCCGTGTACCACCACTAGAATGTGGAACTCCGTCAACAGTAACTTTTGAGACTGAGTTGTTAGTCTTGGTTGTCGTGCATCATGGGTAGTTCATCTTTTGAATTTGTAAGATTATAAGTTTGTAGACAATCAGTCTTAGCTGTAGGGTATCCACTGTTACCAGGTAAGGGCAGAAACTTGACTGGGGTTCTGCACCCATCCACTGGGGACTTAATTTCAATGCTATTTTTGTAGTTAACCAAAGTAATATTTTGCTTTTAGAAGTATTCTTCACTTCCCTTCATCATTCAGTAAATAGCTGGTTGAAGCAATCACTTTTTCAGGTCAACTGTCACCCTGAGATAATCAATTTCTTCCACAATACTAAGAGTACACATTTTACTTCTGGATTATTACATTACCAACAATATAGAAAGGGTTTACAGGGTACAGCATATCTTGTAGCATTTTATTTTTATGAGAGCGTATTTTTCTATTTCACCCAAAAATCAATTGAATAGTAGATGATTTATGACAACATTCAAAGAGACTGAATCTCAAAACCTCAATAAATCAAGCTTGCACAAACAACTACAATATTTTTTTAGCTTCTAAGTATTTGCAGTATGACACTTCCCAACTATGTTTCATTGATAAATACCATATTTGTCCCCTCATTACCAATATAATCCTTCATAGTGAGAAATGTTTGAGTGGCAAAAACATTAAACAATTGTAATAGCTTTTTCTTGTTTGCTGCTCTATTATTCTTTGCGTAGGTGATTGTATTGTATTGACCCCCTTCTTTTTGACACCCACTGCACGCCCAACCTACCTGGAAAGGGGTCTCTCTTTGAACTGCCTTTCCCAAGGTTTCTTCCATTTTTTCTTGGGAGTGTTTCCCTCTTTTCTTAGAGGGTCACGGCTTGGGGCGTCAAGAGGCAGGGCCTGTTAAAGCCCATTGCGGCACTTCTTCTGTGATTTTGGGCTATACAAAAATAAATTATACTAGCCAACCCGCGGCGTACCATACGCCGCATAATCAGGCCGGTTTTTTAATGACTTTTAAGCATAGGGAGAAAATTAACATTTGAAAAATCGGTAATGTAATAAATCAGCAAGAAAAGCAACATTGTAACCATGCACGGAACGAACCAACACACAATCGTCCGTGACTGAAAACTGGCGGACCGCCATTGTTCATGAGCCTACCTCCAACTCGTCACTTGAGGAGTCGTCGTCTTTGCACAGTCCAGATGCACCTGTGACTCACGTAGACTTTCCGAGTTCCTGCAGGAGCATCTAAGAAGATGCATGTTTGTCGCGGATGCAAATTGCTGTATGTAGCGTGTGTAAAACAGTTTGCTATGGTGCATGCAGTCGTGCGTCGTAACCGAAAACTCACTTTTTAAAGACTCTTTACTTCATTGTGTTTTAACCTCGGTTGTAAAGGATTGTTTTAAGGATCCCATGGGATACCCCTCGCAAACCGTTTTGCACGCTGCATATGGCGATTCACCTCCGCGAGAAACATGCCTCTATGAACAGTCAACATGGCCTCTACGACAGACGAATATAAATGACGCCGTTTTTTCTGTGTCGTCGCGTTCGAGTTGGTGGCCGTGGCTCTGCGAGTTGTCGTCGTATCCAATGTTTCTTGGAGTTGGTGGGTGTGGCTCCTTCCTGCGTGCGCCATAGGTGTCTTACTTGTCGGCGGCTTAGTGAATCCATGCCCCTTCCGTGGTGCTTTCCATGGGTGTCTTGCCTTAGTGAATTATATATATAGACTGTTTATGAAAGTTTTTGAAAACGGGCTTAATTAAAACTAATAAAGTCCTGACCTAGATCACCACATACTACACCTTCTATTCTGAGAGCTTTATGGTATTGTGAATAGCTTGTAGAAATTGATCAGTTAAGAAAATAATCATTACAAAAAAGTAAAATATGCAGTCCTATATGATATACATTTTAATGATGCAGTATGAAAGGTAAAAAGTGATTACCAACTCAATTTAGCATTATTCAGAAAATAACTCTTCCATTTTCACAAAAAACAGCATTTTAATAGTCTCAAAGGAAGAATGACCTCATTCAGTAATTTAAAAGAATGATCACAGTCAGAGAATTACAGTTGAACTGTTGATTATTAAACACTACATATTAGTCCATTGGTTGTGAATAATATAACATGCAATAGAACATGAATGCAATGCAAATGCTTCATTGGTTGCCCTTTATTATAATGAAATATTCAAAAACAAATTTCCTTTATCCTTCTAAATCATGGGGCTAATTTCAATAGAATAGTATTTGTCTTGTACAATTAATGAAATTCACAGTACAATTTATTTCAGTATTCGTCATTTGTATGTTAAAAGATTGCATCCATCACCTCTGAGTAATGTTTTCATTACATGATACAAATTTTTATATAACACAGCAAAATGTTTCCCAATTTATTTATATAAAGTTACTTGCAGAAAACTGATTGCAATGTTTATAGCAGATTATAGTCACTATGAGTTACAGCTGACTGATATCCACTGCTAATTGTGTACAGGTCTCTTTTACAGTTGAAGACAACGTAAGTTTACAAGATCAACTTGTATCTTTGTACTAAATGTGTTCAGAAGATCTAGATTTGTCCCCTCATTACCAATATAATCCTTCATAGTGAGAAATGTTTATGAGTGGCAAAAACATAAAACAATTGCAATAGCTTTTTCTTTTTTGCTGCTCTATTATTCTTTGCATAGATGCATAGGTGATTGTGTTGAGGTTTTAACTGTTGCTGCATTTTGATTGTGGTTCCATCCTTTGTTTTTAAATTTTAATTTTTGAAAAATAATAAAAAAAAGAATAGTCCATAATTAGTAGTTCTGAATAGATAACTGCACAATACATGTGTTTAATAGAACTTGTAACCCACAACCCCAGTCCAATGAAAAGCTATGGTGACATCAAAACTTGAATGGCCAAAAGCTTCCTGTCCGGAAATATTGACAAAAGGTAATCGGTGGCAGGTTTTAACCCCTGCAGCTCTCGAGCTGTGGCCTTCTCAGACAGAACCCATACAAAACCTATTCAGAGCCTGCTGACAAAGCTCTGCTCTCCTCCTTTTGTCTACCTCTGGAAGGTTTTGTTTATTCTGCCTTGTAAACATCTTTTGTGATCTCCTCTTCCCAGTGAATCATTGAAACAATAAGCCTTAGTCCACTTGGCAGCACTGCTTGTTATTTGTAATGTGAAAGTTTGCTCTCTCCTTGTGGAACGTAAAGGTGATTAGCGATGGACACCATGGGAGGCTGAGTGACTGGCGGCTGTTTGCCTTCAGTATTGTGTTTCACTGCGTGCAGCAAGCAAGTCATTTGTGCTTTTATATAGATGTTTGCTGTTTAATTCCGTGAGTCTCCATGGATGCCTTTTTTGTTAGATTTTTATTTTAAGCATTATATTGACTTACCTGCTGATATCTTACTTTGTACAGATATGTGTCCAGTGGACATTTTTGAGCAATGTCCTTTGCTGACCTCTTTTGCATGTACAACTCTCAGATCTTCTTTCGACTCCAGTTTGTTTCTGTTTCTCTTTGTGAACAACTTCAGGATGAATCTGTTCCAGTCATCGTCATTCTGAACTGCACATCTTTATTAAGAATTAGTTAAATATCCCCTGGAAGTAAGACACTTTTTACTTTCTTTCTTAAAAATGTAATCATTCAGTTTCTACAATACCCTTTGATTTTTGTTTACATTCCTCATTATTAAACTTTTGGAGACATGTTCTCATCACTGACATTTTCAGAGATTCACTCCTTAATAAACTTTACCTTCCTCCTTCATGCAGTCTTTTTGGTACATTATTACTTCAAACTCTTCCTTTTTATTTCTGACATATCTTTTTAGTCATCTTTCTTCTTTGTTCATTGATGGAAGAAATCTTAGCAAATGACACAGATCTTATAGAAGAGAATGGAGATGCCCAATGGGTTTCTTAATATGTAGATAGAAAGGACCAATGTTTGTCTAAAATAAAAATGAAACACTAATGTAAGGAAGAAATAGATGACAACATGCATTGGAGGAAGACCGGACAATGAAAGGAATCTGGAAAAGTTGCTTGCAAGAAAACTGTTGTTTGCTAACAGGAGAAGAAAACACTTTAGAAGAACGAGGAACATGCAAACAAACTAGGTAAAGACATATATATTAGGAGAGGTGGTCCTGTTTAATGAGTTCCTGCTATTTTTTTTTCTTTTTTAGTTTATTATTGCAGGAAATGTGGTGTAGTGGTTAAGGCTTTGGACTTCAAATCTTGAGACTGTAGGTTCATATCTCTGAACTCTGACACTGTATGACCATGAGCAAGCTACTTGACCTGCCTGTGCTCCAATTGGAAAACCAAAAGAAATTAAACCAATTGTATCATAAATGTTGCAAGTCTCCTTGGATAAAGGTGTCAGCCACATAAGTAAATGTAAGTCATATGGATTTACCAGCACAGTTGACCCTAGACTTGTTCATTGTATAATACAGTATATCTTGGCATTATTATTATTTTTTTTTTGTCTTAAGGTGATGTGTTGTGTAAAATGTACTACTACATATAAAATAAAGATTTATCTGAAGTTTTACTTGTTAGTGTTCAGTTGCATCAGTGGATTAACTTTGTAAAATTAAAATATCCCTGTTCTTGTGAGTAATGGTTTTGCTGAGATTACCTTTATACAGCAGAACAAACGTGTTATTGATGAAGAAAAAGTCCAAACTATTTTGAGGAATAGAGAAAGGAGTTGTTTTATATTCAATTTACACTGAAGTAGTCAAATTAATCCATAATAATCTATTATTTTGTGTTATAGCCTTGAAAAATTAGAGCCATGTGAAGACTAGTAAAAATGTTTTTCAGTTGAAATGTTCAACCATAGTAGACATTCTTCACCTTGGTTAATTAGCTGAACACATGTTGTGCTATTTTTGGATATGAACAGAAAGATTCCACCATGCCTAATGTGTGCTGACAGAAACTACTACTACAACATTCTAGAAGTCATCACGACCATTTTGGCTGTATTCATCATAGTTTGAGTTATCGATAGATATGTCTGTGCATCAGAAGCCAAATGGAGTAAAGTAGGTTTTGAGCATTGGTATACAAGTTGGCATTTCATAAGAAAATATTTCTCTTTGAAATGCTCTTTTTGTATAACTACCTCCAGCTTTTAGGAGTAATAGTTTTTCAGCCCTTGAGTATCAGGTTATGTAAAATTATATTTTTATGTTTCAAAAACAATTTTACAAAAGAACAACTGATAACTTTAAAGTCATTGCATCCAATTAAATTCTAAACATCTATGTGTATACCAACAAACACTTTTAACTTAAAAAAAAAAAAAAAAAAAATGCACATGTGTAAAAACTTTAAATATTACAACCTAGATGGGGTTTTTCATACTTCCGCAACATGGCTTGTTGTCCCACCTAGGACTAAATCTTGGCCCTTATACTTTCAACCTCCCTTCACACCAAAAAATACACCACCAGCCAGCTACCCGTAGACCACGTAAGAAAATGTTCAGCTTCTTTAGGTCATAGTAGACCACGGCAAACACAAACCAGTGTGTGTATTTATTTATTTGTGTAAGAAATTACACTGTGCATATTTGTAGTGTTCTCAGTTATTCTTGTTAGTAGTTAGGTATGCAACAGCTGTAATGTTTTAATACACAACCCTTTTCAACTAATGGTATGTGCCTTTTTTTATATAAATGGCTCACGTGTTTTTATAGGGCTATACATTCACTGCTGTTTGCTTTAAACATCATCTGTGATGATTTAAAGATGTCAAAAAATGATAGTTTTAGTTGGAGTTTGCTCAAACTGCCCTCATCAGGCACTTTTAATTTGGACCCCAATTCACTTTTCTTGCAATATGTAAAGTGTGTGTTATTTAGCATTTTTGTTGCTAGGAAAAATTTTGCCTTTCTGTATATGCTGTTTATTAGGTGCTGCGCAACAGCATATATTCATTTTTTATTATAAGTACATTGAAAACAGAATTTTACTAATTTTACGCATTTTCTCAGTCTTTAGTCAGATAATGCTTTTTGAAATTTGTTTTTATTTCCCCATTTTTTCCAAATTTAAATAATTTTTGGAAAAATTTAATTTGTCTGCCTTTAATCAGCAAAGTCTTATATACTAGAATTTTTTTTTTTTTTTGTCATAACTTTATACAAGACAGTATAAGAAGTAATAGAGAGGATAATCAGTATTATGTGTAAGGTGCCATTAAAGAAGTAAATCTAATCATTAATATACTGTATTTGACACTGAAAGATTTATAATTCTTATTTCTAAGAATAATTTCTGCCAAAATGTCATTGCATGTTCTTTTCATATATTATTCATTTTAAAAATGAATTTCCCCAACCCTTAATTAATATACATATTAAAGTTTACCAGTGTTGCCATCATATTTCACTTATTTGTGCATTTAAGGTGTCATTACAAATAAGAGAGCGTTTCTAGTTTAACTTGAGACTTGCATTAGTATTTACTCAAATCAAGCATTTTTGAATGTATTTATTTAGTAAGTGCTCTTATATTGGTTGAAAACACAGGTCAATAATTTATTTTGTAATTCTCACATTAAGTGTTAAATGCAAATGACACTTGAAACCCAATCACTTCTTTCTTCTGACAACCCATAATGTTCTTGCATCCTGGAGCCCTGGTTGACCATGAAAAGGTCATGTCTCTATGACAGTTTCTGGACTGCCAACTCATTTAAATGGGGAACACGTTTGCTGCCTCCTAGTGGCCTAGAGTAGTTGCTTTACCCATCTTCCACATCTCCATGGCTGATCACCCTTTTTTAGAGGTTCATACTCTTTGGGTTTTGGCTTCGGTTGTCTATTGGTAACATCCTGGTGGAATACAGCGGACATCCTCTGACAACACCTCACTATATCTCCTTGGTATCTTCCTTGGTGTGCTCCACTGATGCTGACAGAGTCTACCGTCCCTTAGCAGCCCCATCTGTCCACACTAGTTTTTGTCTTGCTCTCTGGTGGAGAATCAAATAAAGGCTATAATCTGGTATTTGCTATATTCTGGGTATCCTTTCCCCAAGATGGTATTTTCTGTAAAATATCTTTCTCAATGGGTGGGAGTTGAATTGAATTTAGTTTTGTTAAGTTTGACTTGATTGTATGGAACGTTGCATGCTATTTATTAAATTCAATAAAAAATATATAAAGTGGATTTATCATGCTTTTTCAAAGTGAGATACTCACCAGTCATGCTAGGTTTTGCCTATGTAGTTTTATGTTATCTTTAGAAATGCATCCTGACTAATACTCAAAGTGGAAAACATAGTGCAGAAGAACAGAGTTTTTTGACCTTCAGAACCATTTATATTTATTATAATGGAAAATCCCGTAATTTTAAATGGAACAAACTTAAAAAATTTGATTAATCACAGCAAACCCTAGAAGTAACTAGTTAATGTATTTAACCTTCACAATTTCTTCAAATGTTGAGTCAACTGCTGTGATTTATGGATCTTTTTTGCCAGAATTCTGATACTCCTTTGTAGGTGTTCTGGATGTCAGATTTTTCATCCCAAGCCAATTTTACATTACTTGATCATCTTCACCAGTAGTATCAATGATCCTAAGTTTTACAAAGTGTTGTTTTTGCCCCTTTCCTGGTATTCTTTACCTTTGTATATTTACCAAAATGAATAACTTCAGCTCTCTAGAAAAAAATGTATCATTTGATAAAGAGAACCAGATGTATATATAACCCCATTTCTGCATTGCTACTTAACATATACAATGAGTAATCAGTTATCCAATACTTGTATTGTCCATCTGTAATTGTAATTGTTCCCTTTGTTTTTCACTCAAACAGCTGGTCAAAGTTAATTCATAATTAGACTCGGCTAATTGTACACGGCCAGACTTGATTGTAGTCAACCCAGTTGAATTAAAACCTTACCATATATTGACGTTACTAGGAAAGTGAATTAGTCACCACGAGGTTTCTAGAAGAACACAAAGTCTAGATCAAACGAAATTCTAGAAAAGATGAGGAAAAATGTTGTTGAAACTTACCAATGCCATTTCTAAGACCCTGGGACTCCACTGTTCCAGAGTGAGATCCATGATCTCTAAATGCAAAACATGAGGAACAGTGGTGAATCTTCCCAGGAAAGGCTGGCCTACACAGATAACCCCAAGTACACATCGATGACTCATTCAAGAAGGTATAGAGCAGGGGTACCCACACTTTTTCAGCTTGCAAGCTACTTTTAAAATGACCAGGTCGAAATGATCTACCTACATTAAAAATGATATATATACACTGAGTATACTTTATACATAAAATATATGTTGTCGTACCTTGCATAACTGAATAACCTTTATGGCAAAATAACAATTCAATACATTTATGGTCACTACAATATTTCGATTTAATGATCTTCATGTGGGAAAAGGCTGACTCGCATAAATAAGTAGAGCCGAATAATGCAGTCAAGGAGCTTCTGAATTCAGCCGAGTGAAAAATGACGGCTGTCCGATTAACTGCGATTTTAGTTCCTTCTCCTTTCTCAGATCGCTTTTCGGAAGGAAGTCCGTTTCGTAGTTTTTATGAGCAGTTCGAAAGTGCCTTTCCACATTTTCCTTCTTTGGAGTAGCAATGATAGATTGACAGATCAGACAAACGCACTTCGATTTTGACATTTTGAGAAAAGAAATCCTCTTCCAATTCCACATTCAGCCCATACCCTCCCCAAACAATTTTTTTTAAAATCCCTTCTTTAGTTGATATAAATTGGAAGGCTAACTCGATCACAGCCAGAGTTTTGCAGTAGCTTGTGCATTTGATCGTGCGTGCGGGATGACCAGTGTTTTAGCAGAAAAGAGATCTCAGACTGACTGCCCTGTATGTCAATCAAGCGGTAAATACCATAGGGAGGATATATGATAGACTAACGTTTAAAAAAAATTTGTTTTGAATGCAACGCGATCTACCCACACTACCACTGCGATCTACTGGTTGATCGCGATCGGCGCATTGGGCAACCCTGGTATAGAGAATTCCCACAAGAATATTAATTGAACTACAGGCCTCTCTAGCCTTGTCTACAGTCAGTGTTCATGACTCCACAATACCATTCATTGTAACTTAGGTACAAATGTGACTCATGGGCGAATAGAAAGGCAAGTAACCTCAGCTCTCCAAAAGTAATGCCAGTGCTCATCCCTCATTTTCAAAGAAATATCTTAATAATACCTTATGAAATAATGTTCTGTGGACAAACAGGTCAAAAGCAAAACTCTTTGGATGACACAGCTCTCACAGTGTCTGGTGTAAAAGTAATGGAGCATTTAAAATTAGGAACATCATGCCTACAATAAAACATGTGACTGTGTGGGGATACTTTGTTGCCTCAGCACCTGGAAAATATGGCATTATTGAAGGGACCATGAATTCTACACTTTTACTGGAATACTGTATTCTTAAGGAGAATTCCGAGCCATTTCTTAAACAGGACCAGAATTGAGCTGTTCACACTTCCAAGCCTTCTAATTTGTCCAGATATGAGTAGGCTAAAATTTCTCAACCACGCCATGAAAGACTGATATCGAATTATAGGAAGTGTATAGTCGGGATTACTGTTGCTAAAGGAGCTGCAACCAAATATTGAATCTGTGGGGGCAATTTCCTTTTCATGTGGGTAATAGGCAAAAATAACTGGATTGTTTTTCCTTGAATAAAGAAAGTCTTGATTTAATAACTGATTTAATAAATGATTGTATTGTGTATTCACTCAGTTTTCCTTTCTCTATAATTGCATTTTGTTTGAAGGTCTGAGGCCATTCATTATGTGAAATATAAAGAAAGAGAGGATATTAGGAAAGGGGGCAAATACATTTTATAGCACTGAAGAACAAATGACATTTAGGTGTTTTTTTAAGAGTGGTTAAAAAAGAAAGTATCCTAAATACAGGGTAAAATCCACAAGTATATGGTGGGTTAAAACTGACTCATTGACATGGCAGTGTTCAAAATGTGTAGCAGCACTGCAAAAAAAAAAACGTTACTACTGTACTTATTGTAAGGTTAGTGCACTTTACAGCATGGTAAGGTAAACATTTTTTAGAAGCTATATAAATTATGGGATGTTTACATTTTTTATGGTTTGGAAGTAGGAAAAGCCACAAAGTTTCATCCTGAACAAATTAATCGTATGGAGCTTTTATTGATTTCAGGCACAAAACTAGGTCACATTTGACCCAAGGATGTTGTAAGGGTTAAATCAGAGTCTGCTGATGATTAATTCTTTAATGTAAAAATATATTTTTTTATTTCAAATATCTGTCTTCTTTAAGCTGCACAATTTCTGTTCAAGATAGGTTTTGACTTTCTGATTTTATTCTGTTTGTAGAAAAACAAGCTTTGCATTGAAAAGAACAAAAGTATAAAGCATGTTATATGGCACCATGCAGTTCTAAACACTGAAAGTGTTAAAGGGCAAAGAACTTTGTGCATAAAATAAACACAATTAAAAAAAAAGTACAATTGCTGTTACAAACTGGAAACTTAAGAAAAGATGCATTTTTAAATGTAGCATGTAGGAAAGGTACAAATATTTCCAGTTTGCAGAATTTAAAAATCAAAGAGCTGATGGTGTGGTGCCTTAGAATAGTTAGGTAATGGTCTTCTGAGCCTAAATTTGGCACGGTGCACTGCTTTGATAGGAAGCAGAGTAGTATAGTCAGGCATAAAATGTTGTGAGGTATTTACCGGGACCATTACAGTCTCTTAATTAATATCTTGTTATGATGAAGAGTCTTTGGGGGGACAGAGACATAAGTTGGAAAAGAACAATGAAAATTTACAACAGATTCAACAATGGATATATTGGTCAATTTCTATCTAAAAATATATGAATAATGTTTATGCTCATTCACTGAAAGATGCTACAGTGAAAAAGCAGTGCGTATTCAGTTACAGCATTTCAGTATGCCTATGTTGGTTATTTAATGTATTTTATATACTGTACATAATAGGAAATTTAGTGTAATAATTTTAGGTTGACTTGTTGTCTATGCAATTTTTGCCTTGAATGTACAATAAGAACACTTTAAATGACTTGTTGAAAAGTGTAAAATAAAGTCTGTTTCATCAACAGACAGTCACTGATTACCAGAATTTCAACTGAGGCCGTTTAAGTAAGGCTAGTTTTGCAGTAGGCTTAAAGAAGCAGTAGTGAATAACAACTCCTTTAGAATTCTGATTGATGACGTTTGTACCAAATGAGTTCAATATGAAAGCTTGTATTTTAATTAAAATTTCCTAGCAACTACATGCACAGCTCTAGTTGGGACAGATTTGCCCATTCACTTTTATGGACTAGTCTAAACTGGGGAGAGAGAGGATGTAGGCTTGTATTGGTTTTTTGCTTAGAAATAGGTGTTACTAAATTTGTTGTGAATAAAGGCTTTGGAAACTAGAGTAAATGTTGAATACTAGGACTTTTCTAACTTGCAACATCATATGTGATTCTATACAGGACACTTAATTCAGTTCAGGATTATTTGATGCAAAATCTTGTCCTGGCAACATAGAGAACAGAGCAAGAACCAACACTGGAAAAGCCACCAGTTTGTAGGGTTAATTCCTATACACAGATTTACTCCTAATGAGCCAATTTTAGTGTTACAAATGTCTACCAGAACATAATTATATTTGAGAAGAATAAAAGCTTGCTGAGACTGTTGTATTGTAGCATTGAAACATTACAAATTTATATACAGTAGTGCAAGAGTACAAAAAGTACAAATTTGAACTAGTTTATACATAAGCAAACATTTTTTCTAGAGGTAATCGCCGCATTCTCTGATTGTGAAATAAATAATGAAGTTTTGAGGTATTGGTGGATAGCATCACTTGATGAAATCCTGGGTTTTTTGGCAAACCATTCTTAAAAAGTGATTTAAAGTAAGAGCATTCCTATAAAATTTGGAGAGCAGCAAGTCCCAGGGGAAATTAGAAATGATAGAGGCCTCTGAGAAAATAGAAATGTAACACTAAGTGCTACCTTGGGGGATGCCCAGTGGCAGTTTTGGCAAGCTTTGACAAACTGAAGTCAAATAGCAAGTATTGAAAGCACTGCATGTAGAAAATTAACACTGCACGTTTGGGATGTGTATTCTGACTAATTCTCATATTTGAGTGTTAACAATGATTAATTTAAAAAAACAAACAAAAAAAATACCCTTTAACCAATATCTGAGGCAACCACCACACACACAATGATTTTTTTTTTTCTGCCCAACATGTTTTGGCTATTTTAACAGAAAGTTAATCTGTGCTTATTTCAACATTTTGATACTTTCCACTGCAGTGGTATAGACTTTTCATAGCACAGGCTCTTTAATAGAATCAACAATAACTGTAGTCTTTTATTTCAATTTTTGTCTTTAGAAAGCAACAGAATTTACCTTCTATATTAACGGGGACTGTGCAGAGTCTGTAAATAAAATGTGTAACTCTTCTAATCCCATGCTAAAGGTAAAGCAGATAAAGGGTCTTGCATGTTCGGTAGAATTTTCATGTTTAGGTAAGCCTTTTTAGTACATTCAAAGTGAAATAGTAAAATTCAATGTAGTTGTCCTGTTCACTGGTGTCATTTGGAGCTTCATTTTTGCGACTGTAACTATTTCTTCGTACTACTTTCTTAGTGATGGCTTTTCAGAAGGTGATTTCATAACTCTTGTGAAGCATGGTTCAGTTTTTCTCTAAAGCCATTACCTTCCAAGCTGAGGGGACAGATAGCTCCTGCTGACCTTTTTGTGATCAGTTTTCATATTATTTCAGCTCTGACCTAATTCCACTTTTGAGCTGGAGTAGTGAGAATGGTTACTGAAGTTTGCTTGTGTTCTGTTATTGGGTTAAAGTGTTTTATTATTTTTTTTATTTTTTTGCAGTTTCAAGTGATCAGTATTCAGCTGGGTGAACTGTTATACGAGTCTTCTCGTTTGATGCCATATTTTCTCCTGTACTTCCTGCAACGCAGTATGCATATTGAATACCCAAATACTGATTTCAGTATTTAAGTAATGGTCCCCTAAGTGGTTTTCTGGGTATTCATTTACTTCTATACATCCCTACTACACAAATGAAGGATGCTGGCTTGGATCACCAAGTAATGTCTAAAATACATGATTCCTGTTATTTATTTATTTTTTGCCTCCCAAAACTTTTTTTTTTTATATATAATTCCATGAGGTAGGAAATTGTTTATAAAAAAAAAAAAAAAATTAGCTGTGAAAATGAGAAACTATCCAAACAATGACACCCAATTTCCTCTAAACTTGATTGAGCTACCTTATACATGTGCTTTGTTTTGTCAGAAAAGACCTTAGTAAAAATAAGTACATAAGATAATATTTAGACAGTATTATATATTTTTCTTATTCACAATTCATGACTTTAGATTATCTTTTTGTTAACTTGGCTATGTTGAGATCATTATTTTTTAATTAGATTTCTGTTGTAATAACTCTTTTGTAAGGCTATGGCAGAGGCCTCTTTGGCAACAGGATTAAGTGAGTAAAGGGACTGTGTGTGTACATTAAGAAGGAGATAACTATGCCAAACAATAGATTACAGTAAACAGAACTTTTTTTCTTTATTTAACACATAAAATACTCTGTCACAGTGCAGCAGGTAAAATGCAACATTCAGGATAGCCCCTTATTCAGATGGTCCCTTCTTATCGGAATGTTAAGTACAACTTTGTTATCAAAACTCTATTGTAGTCATCTACCATATAATAAAACACTAAGGTCTGTGTTGCCAGTCCTTCGGAGCAGTCTGATTGGTCCATTTAGCTTTGGTGGCATGACGAAAGAGAAGGTGAACAATGTGAGAAACACGAGGAGGACATTGAGAAAGTTGCCTTCAAAGAAAGAAAGTATAAAACCAGACAGGAGGTGATAAAGGCACCCCGAAAATAGAGATTCTGAGAAGCGGGCTTCAGAGGAACATGCTTGCGAAAGACTGGTTCAGACACGCATATATAGAGGAAAGGTGCTAAAAGTACACGTGGAGCAAGAGAAATGATTAAAAAATGTTTGCCATTACCTGTTTGACAGGTATTGTGGCTAGTGTATGTTAAGATGCTTATTGATGCAGATTAAGGTGCTTATTGTGTTCATCGTGGTAATGAAGCATCATTGCCAGTTTGGGGGGAAAAATAAATCACCACAAGTGTTGAATTGTTGACTAGAGTGGTTTAGAATTCAGTCCATCAAAGAGTGTGTTCACCAATACTGCTTTACTTGGAGTTGCCAGATAACAAACCTCATTCATCTTTGGGGATAAGTGGAACATTAGAAGAATTTTTTTTTCCCCCCAACAACCAAACTGATTTTTAGTCGTAATATTTTGCATTCCTTAACCAATGTTGGTAAAAGACAGTTTAAATCAAAATATCTTACTAATTATATACTAATTCTTGTAATTTTTATACTCATTTTATAGCATTTTATACTTTGGAGATTCTTCCACCACAATTGCTAAAAACCATAAGTGATGGAGTTTTAATGGAGAATGGTTTTGCATCCTTTTCATATAGTCCAAGATGCTATGTCAAAGTACATTGAAGACCTTTTTATGGCTTGCTTTGACCTAATGTTTCAATATTCCCTTTGGGCAGTTTATGTAGGCAGTTACATTGATGAATTAACATGAAGTGGAGTAAATACCGATTGGATTTAATCAGTAGTCCATGTTGAAGTGCCATGTCATTTTCTAACCTACTTAATCCAGACAAGGATGATGGGTGTGAGGTTTGTACTTGGACCTACTGCAGCCTGCACAAGGCAGGAACAAACTCCAGACAGGGTGCCAGTCCCTTTTAGAATGATGAAGTGTATAATATCAAATACTATGTTCTGTATTAAATGGAAACTGTATGGAATAAGGAATATGTCACACTGGAGAGAAACAGAAAAGATACATGTAAGTAAGAGGAGGGAAGTTGTATTGTTACTTCAGGTTTTTGGAATAGAATAAATATTTCATCTTTAGAGTTTCTTGAAAATCGATGTGGTTTGAGGTTCTAAACTTACCTTTTAGAAGTAGTAAACCTAGACACCCATATTTGATGAAAAAAATTAAAGTGGGAATGCTGTATGTGCCATTAGATCAGTTAAATCTTTCTGTATTTCAAATTCATAAGAAAAATGCTGCTTTATGGATTGATAGCTTGTTGGAATTCAGCTAAAGACAAAGAGGAGGCAACACAATCTGTGTCACTGAGGAATTTGAAAATGCTGCATCTTTGCAAGAATCTTCTATGGATTGTCATATTCCTTACCACGTTCCAAAGTGTACATGATGGATTCATTTGCAACTATAAATCAACCCAGTATGAGCAAATGGGGTTAGGTGTACTGGTACAACTAGGTTGATTTTCACTTTTACAGAATGAAGTACTAGTAACCTGTGGCATCCTCTGACCCACTAATTAAAGATGTTGTATCTAGAAATGGATAGAAAGAAATTAAAGTATAATGTTTTGGAGGCTATTGTAGCATTTATTAAAGATTAAGAAGCTGGACTATAATGTTCTGTCATTGCAGTGCCAAATGTCTGCAGTTGAAAAGAGTCATGAACACTAAAAATGTATCCTTGTGTTTGTTACGTAGAACAAGCAATAGGCCAGTTCATGAGACCAATGAAATAGATGACCCCCTTTGTGCTTCTCCTTGACTCCCAGCCGAATGCAGGTCAGTGCCACCAGGCCTGGAGTTCTGGCTGTGTATTTCTGCACCCTTTTCATTGTTTTCAAATAAAATTTTGCCATCAGTCTTCTGAAAGTTCATAGTCCAGCTTATCCTGGCAGGACATGATGTACGTGCAAGTCCATCACTGGGCACCCCATACACCCAGGAAACTTTTAGGGTCACAAGTTGATTAAAAGTCATCTTTGGCTTGGTGGGTAACCTATATAAACTTTGGGCACATGAGTAAATTGCATTGAGACAGTGATCAGGCTGGGGAATTAAATGTCTCTTTTAAAATACAGGAAATTTACAATAAAGTATACAGTATGTATAAGTGACAATTAGCTGTTCCTCAGCAAGACACACTAGGACTTCAGCTGTTTTTCTGTAGAATTTAGTTATTCTTTTATAAGTTATTTAGAAAGAAAGAATGTATCAAGTCAAATCATTCCAGAAAAGTGATTTTCACTTTGGCCCACAAAATCACAGTGCTTTAATAAAATACAGGAATTCAATCTTAAGTTTAGTTTCAGTTGTAATCTGCGGCCACTAAAGAGTTCCAATGACCAACTCGTACTTTGCTGCAAGATATTTGTGTCTATTTGCATGTGCTGTATATACTACTAACACATTAAAATGAAAGCACATTTAACATATTGTGACCCCATTAATCGAGCAAATGTCATTATTTTTCCTGTAATTTGACCTATACTGCCATTGACAGTTGTAGGATTGAGCATTACGTACTAGCATGCCCCATCTTGAAAAGTTGATAACACTTGAACAAAGAGAGCCTAATTTGACTGTAGCAAGCTATTTCTTGCTGGCAGTTCCCCAAAAGAAAACAAAAAAACCCTGTTGGCATTTCTATCCTAGTAACATCAGGTACAAGGCAGGAAAATCCCCAAATATGGCATTAGTCCATCACAGGGCGCTATGGCATTACCCCCCCTGGAGAATGCATTTCAATGGAGGATTCAGAAAGGTTATTTATATAAAAAAAAAAATTGCTCATCTTACTTGTCTATGACTCCATCCTTATTTTAACCTTGCTGTTCAAGAATCCCTAGTCTTTGATCGTGACCTATTCTGCTTTCACTTATTAAAAAGGAGTTGTAGGACTGCTGCTTCACACCTCAAGAAGACTGGATTTACATCCTGACCCTCTCACGGTCTGTAGATTTTGCACATTTCTTCACCTCATAATCCAAAGATGTCATCGTATGTGCATGGGTTAAATTAGTGACACCTAACTGGACCAGTGTTTGTAAGGATACCCAGCAGCTGATTGACAGTTAGTTTTCCTCTTGTGTCTGCTGTTTTAGGAGTAACCTGTGGATTCTTCTGACCTCAAATTGGAATTTGTATGTTTGAAAAGATGACTGGGTATTTAGGGAAACGTTGCAAAGTTAGGCACTGTTAGAGCATTTTGTTTTTTTCTTTGTGCGGGTATTTTTCATAAAATACAGTTCAGATGCTTCTCTTTATTAATCTAGAGATTCTTCTCCCAACTGTACTCCTATTTTGCACCATGACATTTTCAAAGTTAGTAAACTTTCTTCTTCAGTGGAGACCAAGGCCAAAGGCAGGGGTACACTGTCCAGAATGCCGGTTTCCGATTCGTCTTTTCATGTTGGAAACAAAAGAATTTGAATTGAAGCGTTGACTTCTCGAATTTATTAAACAACCAACACCCCTCAATGCCAATTAAATGCCGGCTGCATACTTTGTGTTGTCCCAAAAAAAAAAAAAAACGGTTTCGAATACTGCATGAAGGAACAACGTTATTCGTTTTCCTGTTTAGGGAGACTGCTGTTCAGTGGGGTGGTGCTGCAGGGCGGCCCGACACATCCTCCCATAGGAAGGAAAGAGAATACAAAAAAAAAAATAGACATTTCAGCCCCGACGTGAACCGTGTATCGTCGAGCAAAGTGACTTGAGAGACCCGAACTACTTCCCATTACCTCTAAGTGACACTTCACCGGGTCGCCCAAAATCCAAAGCATGTTCAGAGTGTTATTCAGGAAACCACCCAAACAATTCAATGTGCTGCCGGCATTGTCTACCGCACAGCTATTTCTGACAGACTTAAAACAATATTGGTGTCCTATCTGCTTAAAAAAAAGAATCAAAATCCCTTGGGGTTTAAGGTGCTCGGAGTTTATGAAGAATTATCGTCATAATATATTGGGGTAACGTAAAAACATGTTTGGAAAAATCAAGGCTTAAAAATAAAAAACGCGTTTTAAATGCTTGATTTGCTTAATTTAACTTGATGAGCATTAAAGATGATTCGTTTTTCCTGAATTCCTCTAATTACAAATGAATCATTTTTATAAACCCCTTGGGTCTCTAAATTTATTTGTATGTTTTATTCACATTCATGGACTAAAATAACTGTATTAACGCGCTCTCTTCTTAAATGGATGTTGTAGTTATGCAAGTATGGACAAAATGCCGTAATTGTAATGAACCTTTACATTGCGGTATCAAGACACAGTACGTCTAGCGCCAGGCTCCGCGAGTCGTAAGAAAAAAAGGCAACTGAATGCATTTCAGAGCTGCACGTTTTCCTAATGTTTTTAAGAATTTACTATTCAATCAGTTATGCAAGGGTGTTAATACTGTGAAAACTAAGATTTACTTTTAGATCCGTGGAGAAAAAACTTTTTTCCCTTCCCCTTTTTATCCAGTAAAAAATGGATCACAGTGTTACCTACTCTAAAAAGAGAGAAAACTGATTTGAAAAGGAGTGTGAAATACTCCACCTTTGAGCGTTTATCACAGTCAGGGCGCAACCGCGAAGCTGCAGTGGCGTTAGTCCTTCCATTTCTAGAGGTTAATAATGATAATAAGTGAGAGAAAGTGAAGTCTAGTAAAGAGTCCGATTTCATTAAAGTAAATCTTTAAATTAGCAGTGTTGCCTAATGAAACACCGGGAGGTGGCTGTTTCGAGCAGCTGTCTCTCATACATCTTTAATTTCACAATCAGATAATGCGTCTTACCACCTTCTCAATTATTCACAGATAAACATTTTTAAGACGTTTTGACATCTGCGTGAGTGTCTGCTATTAATTTAGCGACCGTGTTAGTTAAATATGTATGAATTGTATTTATACAACACTACAGTATGGACTACCGCCACTTGAGTCGATTGTAAAGAGCTCCAGCTTAGTGTATTCTGAACTGCTGAAAATAATAAAACCGCGGCATTATATCTCTGTCTACACCAATTTTCCCTGTGAGAAATATTTGCATAATTAAAGATGCCTTTATCTTGCATTATTTACCAACTGAAAGATCTGTAATTGTGAATTTTTTTTCTCCCATTCCTTGAATTCTGATCAAAAAAGATGAAATAACTTCCTAAACTATCCAATTCTCAATATATATATTACATGAAGGGTGGGTCTGCTAGTGAAAAGCTTCATTGAAACATCTTCTGGGTTACTTAACATTTTTAATTTGGGTTGTTTCTTCTTTAATTTCTTTCCAAAACATAGTTCAGTAAAGAGAAGTAGGATGCGATTTAGTTTCTTGACATAGTGTTTGCGGATTCACATGCATAATGTAAATTGGTAAGTAAAGATTTGGTTCGTTTCAAAATGTGAATTGCGGTATTTTTGCACCCGCTTCATCTATAGTATGGATTTAAAGACTTAATTGTTTTTCGGTTACATCGTTAAATGTCTTCGTTTATTTGTATTAATTTTATTAACCTTTAGCCTCGTGGTAGTTTAAATCAAGCTATTACATAACAAAAGAAAATTTGAATGGAATCACATTGGCTTTAAGTTATGTTTACCTTTAACTAAACAATTTTAATCTCTTGGACTTCATTGTTGCCCTTTTGGTTCTTTTTTTTTTTTTGCTAATAAAGGTAAAATCGAGAGTTTCATTCTCCGCATAAGCTTCGTTTAGCTTTCTGCACATTCCTAATTGAGTTATCAGGGTTGCCAGTGATAAATGTTTTGAACAACTTAATTTGGATAAAGGAAACTCAAACCACCAGTTTTTGATGCTTTGAATATATAAATTCGCAACCGTAAGTGTTAAATTATATTTAAAAACTGAGGGGTATATTAAGCGAGCGTCCTGCCCTTGCAAAATGTGAATTTTTCTTGTGCTGGACAAGTGTACAGCGTTTCAGCGACCCATATACATGTCCAAGAAACGGGTTTATCTTTTGTTGTAAATGCAGGTCAAGAAAAAATATAAATAATATGAACTGCGTCAAAAAAGGTAAAAACATTTCCGGTTCTCGTGAGTCGGAGACCAAAACTTGACAATCCTATTCTTTTGTTCTACGATTTCCTGTCCATGACCACGACCAGCTTCTAAAAATGCATTGCATTGTACAGTCCGTCTAAGAAATAAAATATAATAAACTTAGAACTCATGGTGGGAACTCAATTCGCATCCCTTCGTTTACTGTGTACATGGCATCCCCCAGGAGAGGGAAGCGGATAGAAATCGTCTATCGAGTTCAACACCACCATATGACAAGACCTGGGGAAAAAAAGATCAAAAACGAAAATAAAACAAAGAGCACACGTTAATGTCTTAGAATGTGATATGTATTAGCATGCTGTGATTACATTGCCGTAGACCCAACAGATTGTTAATCTACCTTTGTTGATGGAGGCTCTGCATTTAGGTAGCAACGAATTTTTTCCTTTTAAATGTTAAGTGTTAACTACGAACAACCTCACGGACTGTTTAGTTTGGTGAGAAAACATGCGAAAACAAACACTAAAACATACATAATGCGTTATAGGGAATTATTCATGACATAGTTAACAAATCCAATGATTTTACGACTTGTAAGATCTGGGTGACTTTTAAGCAGTTTTCACGAAATGCATATCTTAGTTATTATGCAGTTATCATTGGCTAATTAAATAGCACCGTGCATCGATTTCTCCTTTCGTTTGTGTGTGTATATTTTAAGTTACGTTCGCCACAAATAAAGAGGATACACAGAATAAGGACTTGTGTGATGGCGTAACATTCCACCATGCCCATATTCTGTACGTTTTGTATGTATATATCAATCAGCCAATAACACCACGCCCCCCAAAAAAGGAGGAAAAAAGACCCTCAACGTACCTGTTGAAACACAAGTTGTCCTTTTATCTTTATGGAGACAGCCATTTACTTATTACTCGAAACTATTAAACAGGAAAAGACGAAAAAATACGCAAGATAAATAACGCTTATTTGTAAATAAGTTAAGTGCGTGCTAAAAGTTTTTTTTTTTTTTTAACTTTTATAAATTAGTAACGTGCAATAACTGTTGGAATACCAAACAAGGAAGTTTTAACGTGACCATTAAGCATGATCTAAATACCGAGTGTATGAAATTTTAGATAGTTTATTTGGAAACAAAGTCAGACCTGTCAGAAAAAAAATGTGGAAAGTTCGCAATTTAAATAAATGTAATCTGTCGATGATTAGCTACAGATCGATTTCCCAGTTATTGTTGTGAAGCTGATTTTCATCAATAAAGAGGCGACTTTGTGTCTTTTCTCTACTAATACTTCTGAAATTGTTCGCGATGAGTATATTTTAATAAATACACAAACCATCTTGCATTGTTTTATTCTAAGAGCCGATGTGGTTTTGAATGTGCTCTAGTTCCTCAGATTTGAAAAAATGATCATTGTTTTCTCTAACAAACAGTACGTATGTCTACGAAAGCATTTCTAAATATTAGAAACACCTTTTCAAATAATATGGATAATTCGTCTTTATAAAAGGAATAAATTACGTTTATTACGAAAATTGTGTGAGCTATAAATACAACTTCCGTTGTGATCAATCTACTAACTATTACATGTATAACGGGCATACAGTATTCATTACACCTGTAGTTATGAACGTGTCATTGCCCCGAACAGTAGAAATTTAGTTTTTTTTCAATGAATCTCATTTCATTATCTTTGAAAAGTTCTGTTAAACTCTGGTTGTACAAAATGTTTTTCGAAATAGTGCTTTTTGGCATTAAATAAGTAGACCTGGTGCATTAACAAATATTTCACTTTAATGCCGTTTCCCTATGTATGAGCTAGAGATTTTATAGAGGTATACAAATTAGGTTGTAATGCACCTGTAGTGCGGTTTCCTAGCGAGTAGAAAGAAAAAAAGGTGCAAAAACCTCAGGCACAAATTATCCCAATATTGCTATGCAGTGCAACCCAGTCCTGTATCTGTTGAAATGGAATAGTGTTGACTAAAATATGTAAAATTTTCTACTCGTGTTACAGAAAAAGGAACACTTGAGGCACTAAACGGTATGAGTAGATCTGTTAAAGTAATTAATTACTTACCAGTCAAACAGTGGAGAGAAAGGTAAATGAAAAATAGAAGGTAATCGCCATTTTAATAGATCGTATACATACAGTACAACGTCTAGAAATAAGACCTGTTTGTATATCATCCTCCTAATGGCTTTAACGGCATATGATGTTAATATTTCAGCTTTTCAGTTTATGAATGTCACTTGTGGATGAAGAATGGTAGATTATTTAAAAACGAACAAAGTGTACCGCCGAATAGTCGTGAGGGGAAAAGATACTGGAAAGATTTTCAGGTGCTTGTTCAATTCTTATTGAACTTCAACAAAATAAATACTGCAACTAGTATTCATGTATTGTTAGTCTTTATATTAGGTCATAGTACGCTGTTGCCTGCTTGATGCTGTTTACTATTGTTCAAATTATTCTAATGCAATTTATGTATACATGTATTTTTTGTATTGTGCTTTCTAGTGTAACATAGGAAAGGAAGAATCGTGTTTATCCAAGGCATTTACTTTGACCAGTGGATGACAAAATGACCAAGACGAGTGTTGGTCTGCTACTCTTGTCGCTCACACAGATCGACATGTTCATTTTTAGGACAGACGTCCAATGATAAATTAGCAGTGGGTATGGCCTTCTAGAGATTATCCAGACAAGGGTAATTGGGAGAGCATGTTAAACAACACATTGTGAGGCTCAGCAAACACACTGCGGAGTGTTCAGAAGACAAAATGTTACCGATCCCTTCATGTGTGGTGTTACATATACGTTAGGGCGTAACGTGTGCACAAAATTAGTTAGTGGAACATAGAAGCTCAATTTGAAAACCGTAGCCCGGTAATGCACGCACTGCATTGTCCGGCAGTATTGGGAAACTATCAAGCATTAAGTTGAAGGACAGTTGCTCACACTGACCCAGGTCTATATTTTATTGGTCGAAACGTGACAATTCCGGCGGCATTTTCGCTGTTAACACACTAACTATATTGGCCAAGGTAATCCTGGATAAATTATTTTCCATTTAGTGTTTTTCAAATTATTTGTCTCTTAGACTACTGAAAAACAAATGTGCATACACTGAAACAGAAGTGCATAAATATACATACAACGAACAACGAGTAGCTGTAATTCAAAGCATCTAAATGATTTTGAGCGATTTTGTAAACTGCCGGTGGAAATGGCTCCGATTTTTACTGACATTGTAACTTTTTTGATTAAAATACGGAGTTATGAAAATAACTATAATATCTTGCAAATAGCTGCTTTCATGTAGGTAAGCGTTAAAGTGAACCAATCACTAAAATTATAAATTCCTGTTAAAGGGGAAAAATGAATTCATCGAAAAAAAAAAAAAACATCTCATTTTACAATGAGAACCAATTGTGGATCTAGCCCTTAAAATTTGTATTTATTTTAACTAAAATACACGGAGTATCTAAAATATTTTACTACTATTTGAAACTGAAGGCCACGAAAATGAAACATACGCCATTCTTTTAAACCATGTGTAACATTCCCTTCGCACTGGTGATAAACATGAATTTTTCTCCGGCGCAGCTCAGCGCACACGAGTCCGACATAAAGGCTGCTAATATCCAATAAACATTCTTGCAGTTTGCGATCTGCCTTCGGGGTCCTGTTCTGTTGATCCGATGCAAGTGTGCCCCCTCCCTTTCACATACACAATTACGTTACACATTATCCTAATAACGCGTGGTCACTGTGTAAAGTTTCTATACATTTCAGAGAAAGGTAGTGATCTGCATATACCCATAAATTGACACTTTTTTTCTGAATAAGACACGAATTAGTTCAACAGCTTCCTTCATTTATTGTCGGCACTACAAAATGCATGGAAAAAAAAAAATAAAACAAACCTTTTATGCTTGTCTTGGTCTCCTCGGGGAGTCCCATACATTTGTTTCGAATAATTTACTTGAAGAACTGAAAAGACTAATTGATTTTTAAGTGCTAGCCCAGTGGGAGAAAGAGTAGCTCGTACAATGCTTAGCGACCGTTTACCTGGATTGGTCAGCGCAAACTGCACCTGGCAGCGCCCGTCTAAGGGCACTGAAGTGAACTTTATGTGACTGCAACAGACTGGCGTGTCAAATAAACTGACCAAACAACCTGTGATAGATAGTACCTGATGATTCTGTGTTTAGTGAAACGTCCTTCAGTTATTGTTCTTCGATACTCCCTCTCCCTCTCTCTCGCTCTATTCTAGCAGTAGCTAAACGACACTGACGCCCTTTCCCTGACTGCCCGCTAGCCTCTTTCAATTCTTCTATGTAGAGCTTTCGGGGAGTTACACATTTTTTTACCTCCCCGTCAATACTGTGGTTTTAAAGGAAGTTTAGAAAAAAAAGTCTTAGAGTTTCAGTACCTCGTTTCCTTTCAATGAAGAAGCTCCGAATGAATTCATTAGGAGTAACGAGTTGACATAAGGTAAATGTGGCATGGAGGCGCCATTCTCCGTGTCTTTGGAGCGCCCTCATTAACTGGCGCTAACAAGGCGTGTAGATGCACTGATTGGACAGCTCCGATATAACTCTGTGGCCTTAGCAGGGTCCCCACTTAATGAGGGAGGGGAAGAAAAGAAAAAGGAAAAAAAAAAAACTTAAAATTTTATTTTATAAATAACATTTATTAAAACTTTGCGCACTCTGTATGTGCATATGCTGTTTCTACAAAGTGTATCTATTATTCGTCTAAAAAGTGATTCTATACCACCATCTCGACATACCAATAATTTAAAAAACGGTTATTGCAGGTTTATACACCATTCTATACATTTTCAAAACAAGTGTGGCAACTTTGAATGTGCATAGTTTGTAATTATGCTTTTTGAAATAAAATGTATTTTTACTTATGAAGTGGTCATAGTATTCAAAGAATTACTACTGACCCATAAGAATAATGCTTAATGTGTTACGTTACTGAATAGCACACCACAGAATTGCATCAAAATAGCAAATGAAACTGTGGAATAATGTTGACAGCTTACCTATATGTAGGACTGTGGATCTATATATATATATATATATATATATACATATACACACACACAGTGTGTGTGTATATATATGGTATATAATTAATGCGCGCTGGTTTGACTAAACGGCATTAGACTATACAGTATTTGTATCCTATAAGTGGCACAAATATATACAATGCAGGTCACTTAAATATCTTTAGGCGTCGTTCCCAGAAACCTAATGTAAGCGTTGCAGGTTTAGTTTTGCATTTGACAAAGTCGTTTATATGTATATATTATATATATATTTTTTTATTTTATAGTGTGTAAGCGTTGAAATGTAACCTACATATTAGAACTTTCGCAGTTTCTCATCGAAAATAGAGAAGGGACCCTCGGCATAGCGCATGACATTTGCTCCTTGTTTTGGCAGGGCAGTCATTGGCACGGCGAAGAAAACGTTAATACTAAAGTGTGACCATACATAAATTGCTAAAACATTGTTTCATAGATTAAATTAGTTGCTTATTATCCGTTGATCTGCGGGATGCAATTAATTGAAGTATATTCGCCCAATAGAATTAACTACATTTATTTAGGCCGGTGAACGTACCGAAACTTAGACAAAAATGACAACACGTATAGTCTTGAGACGGCATTGGTGAATAACTTTGACCTTTTTAAGTGCGTCTAGATTTACTTGTTAAACTTACAGGATCCGGAAAGGATTTGAGACATCAGTGTTCCGTGTAAACGCGCCCTCCTTCTACGGACGGATTTTCTGTTTTTATGCCGGCTCTTCTGTTTTGTGGTACGTTGTAATCCCGGTAGTAAAAGATTCTGTTGTAGCTCAGAATGAAGCCAGAAAACAAATTCAATCAATGCACCATTCGCTTATAGCCGCTTACATCCATTTAGAGCGAGCCCAGCTCTCAGCGTGATTGAGTTTCAATAATTATCTGCTTGTACCTTTAAGAATATGGGAATGTGTCTGTAACAGGCATCGTGAGGATCTTAAATAACTGACTACTCTGAACGCACAGTTTAATTTATAATGTATGCATTCGCCTCATAATTCCATAAATATTCCAGAGGATAACATATTGCCGAATATCGTTATTGAAATATGTATAAACGTGAATCTTCCTATTTTAAGTGTATATTTGGTATTATTCCCTAACAAGTCTACATTTATTTTAAAATATATTGCACAGTATAGTAAAAATGTTAACCATAAATTACTTTACAATATATTTAGACAAATTGCAGATAAATAACCTTTCCATACATCCAAAATAAACTGAGAAGGCGGCTAGTTGCCGGACAAAGAGTTTTAATTGTTTTTTCATGCTGCTATTTAATGGGCTAAACTGACAGCTAGGCTAATAAACAACCCAATCAGCCTAATGATTTATCTCTATTGACTACCGTATCCCCTGCTGATTAAAGTTAACAAAAAGGGCATTACGAGTTGAGAAAAACAACCCATCACGCCAGGTGAGTAAACTTGTTAAAGAGTGTTAATTACACACTTAACTCAAACAAAAGACTGTGTACAAGAATGTAATTTGCCACCTTCCTTCCGACACCTACAATTCCTAATTTAGCAGGGCTGCACCTCAAGTAATTATCTATAATGCTGTTTATCGGTCTTAATCATTTTGAATTGACTGTGTTATTTTTAAAGTTACACGAGGGATCCGTAACTCAATGATTTTTTTTTTTCTTGGAACAAAAAACAAAATAGTAACTTTTTTTTCGGATTGATTAACGTGTCACCCATTAATATAGACAGCAAGCTAAGATTATAAACTAAGCGTCTACCGCTTTCTACTCGAGGATGAATGTTTGATATGACAGTAGTGTGTGTAGGATGTAATCTACGTAGGGACGCTGTGCCACCGGGCCTTATTGATACGGAAATATCTAAACCTGCGTAACGTGCTATTCTTACTTGCAGCTTTCTCCAAACTGTAGAGAATGGTTTTCTTGCATTAGTGTAGTTTGGAGATAGGAATGTTACACGACAGGAAAACAACTACAAAAGTTTTAAATTCCAGAATGATTTTTGTGGAAATGCGGCTTAGGATAATTATTTCAGCTTTACAGAGAACAGATTAAAGTCTATTTCAATGCACTCTGTGCACGCTTTTACAATGTCTTTATTGTTCACTACCATATGTGAAACTATTCAAAATACGGATTTTTTTTAAAAAGCAAGCAATGTCCTGTTTAAAGATGCCCAGCTAGGAAAGGAAACAGTCGTAACCTATATAAATCCTATACATTACCTGTATTTAAGATAACTGACCACCAAACTCCGAGTTATCACTTGGGTATTGAAACGATATGTACTTTTTAAATACGCCATTGATTGAGACAATTTACTTGAAAATCTCGGGAAGACGAACCTTCAAGTGTAATTCCCGCACAAAAAAAAAAATTCATTTTTTAAATATTTCAAAATTAATAACCCTAGCGTTTGTTCATAAGATGCAAAAAAAAAAGAAAAACCAGAACATAATAAGCAAATACCCATGTCCCCATGAAGTTGGCAAACCGACACGTTTTAATTAACAAGTATACAATGATTAACAATTCCAATAAAAAGTTGTGAAAATGCTAGATTCTAGCTGACGGTTGTTATAGTTATGATGCGGTTTAACGTCTCCCTCAGAGATGGTCTACAGAATCCAGCGAAAGTACAAACACGCTATCTGGTTGTGTCTTATTTTTGCCCACCTGGTCTGAAAGAGACAGGAGCGGTTGCGCCTCGTGTTGATGGCATGCAGGCTCCAGTTTGTATCGTTGTTAAAACTGACACTAAGAATGCACAAGGAGCTAAATCCAGATTTGTTATATCCTTACATGTTGCTGTTTCATTGGTATGGTCATTGGTAAGGGGATCGATCTAATGATCTCAGCTTCCTTTTCTTTTCCCTGGAATTAATAGTGTTCAGATAGGCAGAATGAAGCGAAACTCCGTGCAAATCATGTGTAAATTGACTCGGTTAGAAGTCCTTTATTCAAGTGTATTCCAGCCTGGACCATTTATCCCAACCCCCTGCAACCACCCCCCACCCTTTAAAAAAATCTCATATCTTCCTTAGCTTTAACGAGCCTCGTTAAGATCGCAATAATATTCCACCCTCTAATTGCTCATCCCATTCAACAAATACGAGCACATTGGCTTTTTCCCGAGGATGGGAGAGAGAGTCAGAGATGGGGGGTTGTGATAACAACACCCCCGCCCCCCTTTCCTTACGCGAGGGACCAGTGGTGGGAGTCTCTACGTACCGGCTGGTGATTGGCAGGCGTGACAGTGATTGGCAGTGGTACCGTGGCAACGCTACAACGACACCCAGTAGACCAATAGAAAAGCGAAACAAAATGTTTCAGTGCTGCACTCACGCTGGATTTTGGGGAGATATGATGAGGCTGTGGAGTCATTAAGCGATCTTCGCTATTGACTCCCTACATCTTGATTCGTCTCTTTATTTTTTGGCTAAATTTTCTCTCCCTCTCAGGTTATTCCATGGTGTTCAGGTCTCCTTTAGAGCTCTATCCCTCCCATTTCTTCCTGCCAAACTTCGCGGACCGCTCTGCGCTCCTCGCTAGCAGCGCAGCCGGCAGCAGAGCTCCAGAAGAGTTGTCCATGTTCCAGCTTCCTACTCTCAACTTCTCACCGGAGCAGGTGGCGAGCGTCTGCGAGACGCTGGAGGAGACGGGCGACATTGAAAGACTTGGACGCTTCTTGTGGTCCCTGCCTGTGGCTCCTGGAGCGTGCGAGGCTATCAACAAACATGAGTCCATCCTGCGCGCCCGGGCCGTGGTGGCTTTTCACACTGGCAACTTCAGGGACCTCTACCACATCTTGGAAAATCATAAATTCACCAAGGACTCTCACGGAAAGCTGCAAGCCATGTGGCTGGAGGCGCACTACCAGGAGGCCGAAAAACTAAGGGGTCGCCCTTTAGGACCTGTCGATAAGTACCGTGTACGAAAGAAGTTCCCACTACCTCGAACGATCTGGGACGGAGAACAGAAGACTCACTGCTTCAAAGAGCGGACACGTAGTCTATTGAGGGAATGGTACCTGCAGGACCCCTACCCTAATCCCAGTAAGAAAAGGGAACTGGCCCAGGCCACTGGACTGACCCCCACACAAGTGGGCAACTGGTTTAAAAATCGCAGGCAAAGAGACAGGGCAGCAGCGGCCAAGAACAGGTCAGTTCCGCGCTAAAAATAAAAAAGGAAATAGAACTTAAAAGAATAAAATTGGGGGCTCTAAATTTAATTATGTGGGTGAAAGTCCGTGCATCATAATCATTTTTGATGATGCAATTAATGTTATTCAAGGATTTGGGTGTTAGTTATTAATGGAGCATATTTTAACTTCCATACATTTTTTTCATATTTTTTCTTTAAGTTTCAACAATAAATCTGTCACATCCCCAGGTGTGATACAGGAAGAAGAGCTATAAACACGACAGTGCCCATATCTTTCGCATTATTATTTATAATTATGTGCTAGAAAACATAAGTATGCCTTTGATAAATATTTAAATCAATAAACGATTGCTGGGAAGAAAGTAAGCAAGTAAGTGTCAATGAAACAAAATAAGTAATGCATTAGTATGCGTATACATACAAAAGATTATCAAATATAATAAAGTATTACAAAAAAGAGTAATCCCGCACATTCATATAGCTCGTTAGTAGTCGTATAAATTTTAAATAAATCGAATGCAAAAGAATATTTGATAGTGTGTATCTCGTGATTTGTTGCTCTTTGCCTAACAAATGAATGTTATTTTCAAAACGAACTGAAATACAGTTCCTGATGGCTTTTAAGCATCAGTTTCCTTTAACTAGTCAAATAGCTGTTTACATTTCGCTACACAGTGTGTAAGGTAAACTGCTATGTGGTGGCATTGAATAGGTGGAAACATCTAGAAGTTTAAGTTGTTATAGCATAATGTTAGCATCTTTAAAATGTTTTGTTCAAAAATCATGTCAAGTACAGATTTTTTTTTTTTTAACTTTAAACCCTACGTTTGTAATTTTCTAGCTCTAAAATTAGACTAGAATAATAAACGATTAAGATTAAATTGCATATTCTTGTAAACGCGATTGTATAGTTAAATAATAGTACAATTCGTGTTATGCGCGATTATTTAGTGTATATTTTAAATGGAATTTTATCGCCTTCCTAGATTACAAAATTATAAGAAGTCCACACGTATTGCATTGTATAGGTCTTTAATACTTAATGTGTGAAACATTCCGTGCGGTTAGTGATGATTTGTGTAGAAATAAGTATACTATGTACTTCTGCAAGGAAAAGTGTGGAATTGGTGTTCGATAGTTCAGTTCTGGATCTGTAACTCTTTAAGCAAATAAGGAAGCGATTTATGCGTATTGAAGAGGTTGCTTTATCGTGCTGGAAATTCAATGTTTTTCAAACGTGGCTGACTGACTTTTTTGTGAAAAGAATACTTTAATTTTTGTGAGTTAATTTCATAGTTTCAGGAAGCATCGCATACATGTCATCACTGTCTTTCGAAGACATTTTGAAGGTTTAGTTATATTGAAATTAAGTCAGGCATTTGTTCATTTAACCAAAACAAGTCTGACTTTATAATTTCTTGTGAGACTACTGTTGTATTGCTGTGGTCAGAGAATCTTAAAACTGTTACGTCGACTCCAAAAGCGTGAAATGGTACACGGTTCATATTTTAAAGTGTAATTTGTGTGAGCATGAAACCCTTTCGAATTGTGTATTGTTTGCTGTTACCTATTTATTTTGAACGTATAGAAAAGAATGCCAGATCAAACAAACGTGTAATTGTGTCTTTTCTACTTGTTTTTGTCCCACTCAGGCTACAGCACCAGGCGATAGGGCAGAATGGTATGAGGTCGCTTTCAGAATCCGGCTGCACCCCTCACAGTTCGGCAGAATCTCCGTCCACAGCAGCCAGTCCGACCACTAGCGTGTCCAGTATGACAGAGCGGGTAGAGACTGGCGCATCCATCCTTTCTGTAACCTCCAGCGACTCGGAATGTGATGTATGATAAAAAAAAGGAATATGGACAATGAAAACACAAAGAAACTCTGAGACTTTTAAATATATTTCGGGAAAAAAAGACAAGCATTCATTGTTAAGAAAAAAAAGGACAAGCACGTCTTACCCGGGCGCATTCAAATGGACGCACATCCCTCTTCCTTCACTATACCTGCATGATATATATATATATATATATTTTTTTTTTTGTATCTGGGGAAAATATTCTACGTTCAATATTTTTACAAAGAGCTCCAAGAAGAGGGAATAACGAGACGTTTTTCGCCCTTTTGATCTCTCTTGTTTTAGTCCAAGTGATGATGATGATGACGGTCAGTCGCGATACAGCCTCCCTTGTTGGTTTGTTTTTCTGTTCAGCAGACAATCATTTGATTCGTAAGCACCTTTTCTAACACGTCTGTCACTGCCTGTGTGGGTACTGGTTAAATGTGGAACCGAATAGTTCTGACTGTAACAAATTTTTATTTTTATTTTAAGATTTTATATGAATTATGTATATCTTAAATGATCCGATCTTTTCCCAATTTGTAATATATGTGTAGAGCTCCGCTTGTATATGATAATGCTCTGGCTCTTTCTCTCTTTCTTCGTTTAGTTCTGCTTTTCTCTTTGTTTTTCAGCTTTGTCACTTTTCTGGCCCCGATGTTCATGCATAAAATAGTTGTCAAAAAGTCTGACCAAGTGCTATAGGCTTTCTCTTTTCTTTCTTTTTAAGGGGTAAAATGGCTGTAGAATAAGATCGAGTGCTGTTGTACACTTTTTATGCAAATAATGTCCCAGTTAATCATCTGCAAAGTGAAAGAAGCCTCTCACTCGTTTTCCAACTTCGCCTAGGCGCTTATTCAGTGTTTCTTTAACTGCGTGTTACGTAAATGTATAAATTTCTAAATCAAATACAGTATTCCATTTTCTTATCTCCTTGATTTTGTGTTTTTTTCCTGACTCTGGCGTATACGTTGAGAAAAAAATTGTAATGAGTAAAATTTAAATTGTGTACAAATGTTTAATCAAGTTATTTTATTTATTTATTTATTTTTTTATATAAAAAAAGTGTTAAAACAAACCTGGACTAAATTAAGTGAAAGTAACATGCCAGTTTCATGTATTGCTACATTTCTTGTTCTGCGCACTATTAGTGTTTATATATATATATATATATATATATATATATATATATATATATATATATATATATATATATATATATATATATATATATATATATATATAAATTTGCAATTAAAAACTGTGTATAGCTATTTTATATGTATAAACACACACACCACACACTGAAACTTGAAACTTTAAAATGAGTGCGTGTGTATATAATGTATGTGTGTGTGTATATGTGTGTGTATGTGTGTGTGTGTGTATATATATATATATATATATATATAATACATTGCAGACTAATTTTAAATTTCCAAATCTTTACAAAACATTAAAAACGCCAACGTTTATCAATCCATAAACTCACTCTTGGTTGTCTAGAAAAGGCTCGTACTCCTTTTTGTTATGATCTGACTAGATCTTGTAACACGTTATCAAGCATTATTTTAATTATAAGTGAAAAACAAAGTCTTTTCAAAATCAAAGCTTTTAAAAAAATATTGTAACACCTGAAGTACAATAATATATAAACTAATGTTTTCCTTAAAGTGCAAATGCTTTCTAAAAATGTATATTTGTTTCCTAATAATACGCAATAATATTTTTAATTTTCCAAGTAACATTTGACTCACAGATATGTGACTTGCATTCTCCTGAGGTCTGCATGTTAAAAACTGCAAAACAAATGACATACTCTATAAAGAAGGCCACGTAATTTGGACACAAAGACATGCGTCGATAACTGCATGTAATATGAGACTGAACATTTTAAAATGACAACTCATATGGGTAGTCACGTAACGTGGAAGTAACCGCTTAAAAGCCTTTTCTTGCATAATACTGTACTACCAATAACTTTACACTTTTGAACTCCGAAATACAAAGTACAGATTATGTATAGGAAAAATAGAGTGCTTTATTTTTGGTTGATAGTTAAGCATCGAAATACAAAATTGTTATATCATAAATGCCCAAGTTATCCAGGTCACATCTGTAAATTACATTATTTTCAATCGGACTATGTCTCGTTTTAGAATAAGAACTTAATCAAAATATCTTAATACAGAATATTATAAAATTAAAATATGCTGTAAATCTCGGAAATTGGAAAGTAAGTCAATCAGTATGGAATGTTTACATAATAAAAAAAGTTAGGTTTTTGCTTGTTTTGTGCTTTCTTTCTTTTTTTTTTCTTTCAATAAAAAGACTTCAGTATAGTGAGGAACTGCTATCTAACGTGTTCTTAATCCCAGTAAAGCGCACCATACATGCTTTCGCCGTTCAGGGAATGTTGTACAGAAAGATTAGAATGTCTTTAGTCTGACTTTGTTTTGAAAATCTGTAGTAATAACATTGTGATCATATTGTTAACAATTGCTTGTTCCATATCTGGAGCCATACAAACATTCCTGCACCTGCAATAATATTTAACTGGCCGTTAATGTTTTTTTTTGGCTATTATTATTATTATTAAATACATAAACCCTTTGAATAAGTTTTATAACAAAAGAAATCGTTTTAAATTGTGCATGGTGAAATGCATTTTTTCTTACTGTGGATTTTTATAATAAACTACACATGTAAAATATAACGGTGCAATTGAAACGATCTGTGCACAAGCGATTGAACGTGTATAATAGAAGACTGTTGTAGACCTTGGTTCGTCATTTCAATTACTGCATCTGAGGATTTAATTTTTATTCTTTGCTTGACCCCTGAGATTTAGCAAACTTACTTTGCGTTTCGGTTCGGCTCTATCATCCAATTTTAAGAACACGAGGCAAGGTCAATAAGAAAGGTGAATTCGAATATTATGAAGGAGATCAAAACCTCGCTTTAATTACCGTCTCAGCCACTAAGAAATGGAGACGTCTCATGTACTGAAGGATAGACACGAAAATAAAGGAAGCTGAACCTAGCGACTGTAAACAATGTACTGGGTTCTGCGCATGCGCCTTTCTTAAAGTGCAAAGTTTTGCCGTTTTGTGCAACTATTAACAAAGCTATGTTACCGCAGTACACATTCCGTTCGTAGAGACCTGCACCTGCATGTTTCCATTAGTATTGTAAAAACGAGTCATTAAACACATTGCTATTTGTTGTACATTTAAGAAGGCTTCAGAGATAAAGGTTAGGCCAATCATCTACCAAAAGCAAAATGTAGGGTGGTGAGATTTGCATTAAAATACACCGATACCCTTGCGAGGCCGTTGAGTCTACGTACACTTAAGTCTGTGTCGCTGCAAAAGCCAGCTGCATCGTAAAGATATGTCATATGATATGAACCAAACTGGGGAGCTTTACTGTGTGACTCGCCAGATTATCATCGGCGAGGCTTCTCTCCATCTTTGCCGTTAGTTTACTGCATTACAAGTTGTGAACCGCGGTGGAGGCTTTATTCATTACTCTAAGATGAGCACAGGGCTTCATTAACTTTTTTTCAAATGTTACGAACACCATTTAAATCAAATGAACAGAGCTTGACAGTAAACATGTTTCAAGTTTGACAGAGAAACAAATATTACAAGTTTATATTAATTAGTCCACAAAACAACACCCCACCTTTTTAAAAACAATTATGGTATTTATCGTGCGTAACCACATTTATAGCGGGAAAGCAGCTAAAAAGAACAGCATTAAATATTGCGGCAACTTGTAATATCTTTTTTTATTATTAATACACTTACACAGACCCAGTTTAAGTAGGAAAAGTAAGGTGTGGATGAAATGCATTTTAAGACCGTTAAAAACATTAATGGAAGGTGTCAGACGGATGTACACAACTTTCAAGTGTGTGTCTTAGTCTGAAAGAATACCAAGGCGGGCATATAACACTGTAAACACCTCATTTATAGAATTTTTAAAGTCAGTTCTGATTTCTCGCAGCTGGCGTGATCTCTATCAACATGCAACGGGCGAGTGCTCCTGGATGATATTTTGATTCTTCTACTCTCTCTCTCTCTTCATGAATCGCAGGTAAACTTCTTGCACAGTTATCGCACTAAGAAAAATGTTGTAATTCAGCAACACTAACATTGTTTTTTTTTTATTTTATTTTTGAGTTTGCTTCCGATTTCTTTCCTCGTCTGTCTAACATAGTTCTCTCTCTATATATGTCAGCGAGAAGAAAGGGCTATTTGTGCAATTCCTATTACCTTAAGCACACGCAGACGGAGGCTCTATTAGAGTGGCCTATAGTGATAGAGAGTGCGCTGCCCTGCTCTGCTCTGCTCTGATTTCATCGGTGAAGTGAAGCACAACTCTATTCGTGTTTATTCATGCAGTCCTGATTGAGCCTCTCTCCTTCCTGACCTGATTCAGCGCCCACAGCCGTCTCCAGCCGCTCTAGCAAGCTGGCCCAGCCATTTATGCATGTATGTATTTATGTATTTAATTGTCTTATTTAATGACGGGCTCGTCTGTTTGTTTGTTTACATGTGTATTTCATTTTTTAGCTGTTTTTCTCCGCATTATGAAATGTTAAGGTGTTTCCATAAAAGCTTGCAAATTAGACTAATAACTGCATGTAGTACGTGTCTTTGACAGTTTGCATTATGAACGCAGCTGTGTTTTCATCAATCATTTTCATTCGAACTTAAAAAAGTAAAGGAAAAAAGAATAGGAACCCCGCCGAGGGAGTCTGCGGTGTGACTTGTATCGTTTCTTCACATCACTAATAATACACCAATATGGATTCAGCTTTGGCCTGTCGTTACCGATTCTCTCGTGTCATTAGAGATTATTGTTTATTTTATTGGTAAGTGGTGCGTCTGTAGTTTCACACTTAACTTACGTGTGAAATAACACAAATACACCAGTTGTACATTGAAACGTAATTGTTACAGTATTATAATACCAATACAACCATTAATGCTTTAGTGGAAATAATTTAGATACAGGAGCAAACTTTAAAAACTTTTCGTTCCAATGAACAACGCCGTATATAATGTTGACCTTCTAAATTATTTGCTACTAACATATATAAATGAAGACGTGATAATTATATTGCCCTTTTTCTTTTTCATTGGTAACTATATAATATGTTCTCAGTCTGGTATTTAGTAAGTGAATCTCCACATTTAAACAACTTTTGCAGTTTATTTCCTTATTTAATTACACTTAATGCACGTATGCAGTGAGCTTTTTTTCCCCGAAACGTTTTTACGATTGCACTTCAAGTAAATTTCCAGCATATCTTATACATTCTAAATTATTATATAAACACACATCATTTTATAGTTTAGAAATTTAAAATTGTAACTATACACAAATTAACTCAGATTACGCAGTCATTGAATGATTGATTACCATAGCGAATCTACTGTTATAGCTCATCGCTGCAAAGTTATACTTACATATTTATGCACTAATGAGAAATCATTATAAAAACTACGCTGAATGACAAGAGGAGTGAGCTTTTAAGTCATAATGACCACCCTAAACACCAGCAACTATGACTGTAAGTGACACAGAACGAGATATTCACATTATACATTTCTTCTCATATGGAGCCCTGTGATAAAACATTCTTTAAGACTATTGGGATTTGAAACTGTAATTCTATTAAATAGCAATTGAAAGGTCACAAGAGGCTATGATACCGGATCAGCGGAGAATAAGCCGTCCGTTTGAACTTCAGTTTGGAGTCCTGGACAGATGGGATCCCAGCTTTCTACGCTGCTTACTGATTTAAAACGGTTCCACTTAAGATAAATGTTTTAATACAGGCTGCTTTAATTTGCCTTTCAATCAGTACTATAAAAATAATGTTAAACGTTTTTGCTTTCCACTTCAAAACTACCGGTTGAACTGTCTGTATAGGACCAATAGGGAATATCTTCAGAGCATTTAGAGGTACCACTAAAGGTACAATTTCTGCATTCCGTTTAATGCATTATTTTTGAGAAAACAATACAAGTTGCATGTGGCTGTGTTAAAAAGTATAACAATAAATATTGTATGCCCTTAATTTATTACCCAATTTAGCCAAACACGTTGAAACACATTCTTGTACCATTTGCTGACAGACTTCATGTAAGTAAATCGAGATTTTCGGCAGTGATAATGTCTTACATCGCGCAATTTTCTAAGTTTAATAAGCTGTACTTTTGAGAGACCTTTTTCAGTGTTGTTTTTGTGTGTATCCTTTTCATCAGAAGCGATGTGAAAATGTTGGAGTATGTCCAGGCTAAGCCGATCCGTAAATGTTACACTGTTAGATCTGTATTTACCATCATAACTAAAGCCGGATAATTATTAAACTAGAATCCTCAATAGGGTAATTTAATGAAGGCGCATGCCTTTAATTATACGAAGTTGCTCTGTGTGTTACTTTGCATTAAATCTATCAACAGACAGAAGTGTTACCAATTGCATTACTTTTCTTTTTTTGTAATCATTTAATTATTTTATAACATACACGTAAGAGTGAGCGATAACAAATAGACACATTTGTGTACGAATACAAGTAAACAAAATGAATGTAGTAGAGTTAATAAAAGATTAATTAGCTCTATTTTGTAGAAAAATATTTCTTCACAACTTCAGAAATAAACAAGCTGACATTTTAGACTTGGTACACAAATTCAAATAACGCTTCTCACATAAAACTCTAGCGTTGCGCTTCTTTAGCAGTTTGCTATTAAAACGACTTTCCCTTCTTTGACTTATCCTTAAACGAGTAAGACCGCATTTTCAAAAATATTTAGAAATCCAATTGAAAATACTGAATAGCTGTTCGATTTTTTTATCGAACTGAACATTGGCCGAGTTTTTCTTTATTAGAACATTACACTTGCTGTTTTACGTTGCTTTGTTTAAATAGTTACGCTTTGCATATATGTTTGAGTTGATATTCCTTTATTTCCCGTATGTCTATAAATATAGTGATGAGCGTCAAAATGAAAACCAGTTTCTAACCCGTTTGAACCCATTATTGGAAGGTATTTTATATTGCTGTTTTTGTGACAATTGACTATAAATAAAAGATGTTTGTATATCAGAGATATTAATCACGTCCAGCAAGTACAATAAATTAATATAAAACAATCATGCGTACGTTTTTTTATTAAACAATGCAATGATTGCACTTTAATCTTTCTTAATCCGCCGCATTCAAATTATAATGGTTTCTACGGTATTATTATCGTCCATCTACTGTTATTAATATCCTCCGTGACCGTGTAGCAGGAGAATTATGAAGTGTTCCTCTAATTACACAATTAATCTGAAACTCTGAAAATGGTGTACATAACTAGGATCTAACAAGAGCACTGTTTACTCTTACTGGTGTTGTGTGTGTGTGTGTGTGTGTGTGTGTGTGTGTGTATGTATGTATGTATATATAATTAACCCACAAAGTCTATGTAAATATCATGGAAACTTTACTTGATGTCACTCGAGGGTCCTCTGGAGGTGTTTTACTCGGTTTCTGAGCAAACAAGCTGGAGTGACGTTATTAGTCCTTATATTGCGGAAATGAATGCAACTCACAGCAGGTCCAAGCAAAATTCGACGTACGTCTGTGCAATCTGTTATAGTAAACACTTGCTATCTTGGTGCATCCACTGGTTTTCTTGAAAGAGATGTCCAACATCGTTCTGGAGCAATCTGCTATTATTAAAATTTACCAATAAATACATTTTGGTTGGAATGTGTTTATTTTTTATTACACCTGCACATTCAATCGCATTTCAGTGCGTAGCTACACTGTACAAAGACAGCCTTGTTGTCTAGCAGTAATTAACTGATTACCTCATTTCACTATATACAATACTAATATTTAGTCGATCAAAATGTTAAAGTATTCAAAACAACCAACATTTCAAAAAAGCTTATGGGTCACACCCCGATAAGCTGAATCAAAAATACGTATAGTTCCCAACAAGTAAATGTATTACAACTTGTCCTGGTCTTTATTAACCACCTGAATAGTTGTGTTGTAAAGTTTTTTTTAATGCACTTCCTTCAACCAGCATACCCCGATATCCCAGAGGTATTTTGCTGTCCTTCAATTCCTGTAACCCCACCCACATTCTTATCAGCAAATCAATGTCAAAGATGTCGTATTTTCCGGGGTTTAGCCCCAGTTTCTGTAACCTCACTCGCCTTCATTTTCCCCACTTCTAATGTGTCTGTCTTGTTATTTTAGCTCACATGTCAACCTTTCCACAGCCCTCTTTCTCTTACTACTCCCGGTTTTTCCTCCCCTGACTCTCGGCCCCTATAGTTTTGCTGATTATTTTCTGCCCCGCCAGCAAGACTTCCTTTCTCAATTAGTGGTACCTCAGGGTCGCCCAGCTGAGTAGCGGGGTCGCCCCCCTTGCCCTCAGCTGTCCCCCCCAGCCACCTACGGCAAATTTGCCCGGCAATCAGGAAACCATTTACAAATTGACTCATTCTGTAAATAATCTCTGACGCCCCAACAAAGACGCCATTCGAGAAGAGTTTATTAGCAAGAAACCATTAAAACAGATGTCATGTTAGCTTTTCTTTGGCGTTTTGGTGACACATCTTCTGTGATGAATTGACGATTGTCTTGTGCTCAGTGAGTGAGCGCCCTGCTCCATTGTCTAAATGAATCCCTTTACAAGCATTTAGAAAAGCCGACCACACATCCCAGATCTGTCCAGCCAGAAACATATTACCCCTGACAGATTGTGAGCTGCTTCCATGAAGTGAGAACTTTTCCTCCCAGTCATGTTCACATGGGGTCGCAGAAGCTGACCTTAGAGCAGTGTCGGGACAATAAGCAAGTAAAACGGTCAATAAAAATAAACAAAGAACCTATCGAAATTGAGTACTGTACATTTCAGTAACACATAGGTATGCACATAAAAAGGTACGTGAGTGTATAGAAGATAGATGAATTGATTCTCTTTTCTTGTTCCGAAAGATTGATCATTCGTTTTTTCACCATTCGATAATTATTTTGCGAATAGTGACATCAGCCTAGCCCCCACCCCCGTTTTTTTAAATGAGACCGTTTAGCATTTACGATGGGATACATACATATATATTAAATATGCCATTTTAATAATAAATAATGCCTATGCATGTGAGCTCATTTACAAAAATGTGTAGGTAATTATAATTCAGTACACCCAAGTTAGATGATCACGCATAACTGTAACGTTTTGATTTTTAGGACAGGACCAGGTTGAAATATCTGACACCAAAATACGACTTTCTGGTATCTATCTATCTGTCTCCGGAATCGTACATCAAAGTTTTCATATGTTGTCATTATTATATTGTAACTTTCCATAACTGCCAAAAATAAAGAAAGCGGTTAAACGTACAAGGTATTATATTACATTAAACTTACACTTGTAGCTGTTATCTTTATTATTAACGTGTCCAGGAGAATAATGCCACTTCATACATTTACAATACAATAGGTCCATGTAAATTACTTTGCAATAAGATATTTCGAGCGTTGATATTAGCATAACTAGAGTCGCTTGATTATAACACTGTTTTTACAGTTTGCACAGTATTTATTTTTTGTAAAATCGTACAAACCACAACCTTGCCGGACTGAGCTAGCAGATTGGACACAAAATCTCGGGCGCTCTTCTTCTGCCATCTGGTGGTTGTAACTACAAATGTTTTGTTCGTGAAAGTCAAAAAATCCAAATAAGTAAATAAAAAGAATTCGGCTAAAATAATTAGTATTGATATACGTCGCTACATTTGGATACATAGACGCGGAAATAAAATGAATACTTTGTTACCTTCCGAAGAGCCCTTGTGTACCATTAAGTAATACAAACGAACGTTTAAACAGCTAAAGAAACGGGGTTTAAAGAAGCTTTGAGAGTTTGATAATATTTCGTTACATCGTCAATACTAGATATGTTAAGAGAGAAAAAAAATTAAAAAGATGATCTGCAGTGTGCAGTTGTCTGTTTTGTTACACCAAATTTAATATTAAGTGCGGTAAATTGAACTTCTTTTTTATGTTCACATTTAATATTCTCCACCCTGCCGTCCCTTATAATATTCTTTGTTCCCTGATCGTTTACATTCTTGCATATTTTTTTTTCCGAACCAAAAAAAAAGTGTTTCGTTAAAATGTATATTTTGGCTGTATATACGTAATATGCATTTTAATATTGTGCGTTAGGTATTTTTGGTATATAGTTTTCGGCAAACTTAGGATGATCACACCAAAGCTTTTTCTTTTTTATAATTTTGCTATTTTTTAATTTCCTGTTTTCCTTTAGCTGTTGTCATTTTACAATCTACAGTTGAACAATGTACTGCTTGTCTTTTCTGCTGTTTTCTTCAGGTGTTCTGGCACCTTCCGAGTTTATTTTTTTTTATTTTGTCTATTTTAGAGTGCAGGTTTCACTATGGATCTGTGACTGCAGAAAACGCAATCAATATTTACCTTTATCTTCACTTACCGCTTTTTTTTTTTTTTTTTTTTACCATTTTAACAGTTTTATTTATTTACGAAGTGATCTCGAAAATACATCCCAAATATTTTTTAACCTGATCCGGTTTACGTTTCTTCTTGATCCATCTCCGTGTATCTTTTTTTTTTTTTTTGGCTGGCCTTTTCTGTGTCCAGCTACCTTTTTTGTGGGCTTCAAATATTCTTTAGCAGTTTCCAATTTTAGGGAAGATTTTATTTTTCCCAAAAAGAAAACGAAAAGGGAATAACAAAGAAGCAACAGAATAACTGCACCGTGAAAGTGTTTATTCTATACAGCGTTATTCCTGTGAGTTTTCAGAAGTCGCTTTGTATTTCTTCGCGCTTAACAATTAAACCAAGCGCTTTTGTGCCAATATTTCCAGTTTAGAGTGTTGACACCTTGTAAAGAAACTGAAATGTCTGCGGACTTCAGTCTACTTAATTAAGCCAAATGGTATGAGGGGGCTTAGATCTTGTAAACGAATTGGACCTTTTTCATATTCAGTCTTCAGTGAAAGTAAGAAGTCTAGTCACCGAATTTCTTTCTTTCTTTTTCTTTCTGAATTGCGCACTTTATGCTCCAGTTATTGCCCTGAACCAAAGCGACGACCCCGTACAAATATGGGCATCAATGTTTTATCACATGAAAGTTAAATGAAGTGTAGGTACACTGAACTGTCTTTCTGTCTGTGCAGTATGAAGAAGGACGATGTGTAACAGAATACCGCATCCCTGGTTAATTTTTTACCACTGATACCCACGCTTATAGGAGCCTGAAATGAAGACGTCTAATGGTCTCTATAGGAAGATCGCCTTTTACATTTAGACTCCGGGGTAACCGAATGGGCCAATAAAAACGGACTGTAAATGGACAGTAAAATACACTTACGGATTACAGAAAGTAGCATTAATCTTCGTCTCAGAAGGATACAATTCGGGAGCAATCTGCAGCATTGGCTGTCATCTTCTCCAACTCCAGTTTTAATTTAAAAGCAGTTTCTTCTCTTTTGTACCTAAAAGCACGCCATAAATAGAATTCATAGCACCGAGTGCTCAATTATGTCATACAAGGCCATACTGCAGTGTTAAAAATTCTGGATCCCTTGTCTTCTAACCAACTTACCCGACACGGTCTATGTTCATTCAGGTCAGTAATAATTCGTTTGCTCCAAACGGAAATTTGTAAGTGCGTTTTTCTTTTTTTTTTTTCTTTCTTTCTGAACGTAGTCGCAAATTCAATTAATTTGCTACTCTTCCATGTGTGTTGTTTAAAAAATATATAATATTGATGGGTACGAAGTTTTTATTTTGCTTTGTAAAAGTCAAAGTAAAAAATCGCTATTAAAAACTGCGAGTGACTAATTTGTTTTTCCTTTATCACATAATCAGACGCGTCTCCCATTTTTAAACAAGCAGCGCATTTTTATTTTTTTTGTCACTCCTTTCCATTGCGTGTGATTGGTGTGCGAGTGTACATAAAGGCACCCTTGGGCCTAAAGCATACATTAAAATGTGCTTTTCCATTACTTTGAATCATCTTGATTTTTTTTTTTCTTAAATGGCTGTACAATTTATTTAACACAGATTTGACATGTTTATGGCTAAAACACAGGTTGTTTCATATTTGTTATATTTTGTTCATTTAAAATGTAGAAATGTAGTCATTCTCTTTCATAATCTGTCACACACACATTTAATTGTGCCTGAGGAGGAAGAGAAGAAGACGATGAAGAAGAAGGATCAACACTTCAGCCTGCATGTTCAATTCTCTGTTTTAAATGTTCAGTTTTTGTGATGAGCAGCTTGATCGGCCTGGGATGACTAAACTGATTTGACACCTCAGGGCTGTTATTTTATCAGCAGACACCAAGATTAATAACTTTTTTGTAGTGTGGTATCATTACCTGAGATATGTCAGTTATAGTTTAGGCATTTAGCATTTATTGTGACAGCCACCATACATATTCTAAGTACATTCTTAAAAGTGGCTCTTCAGAGCAATGCCATAGGGGAACCATTTTGGTTCTTAATAGAACTATCCTTTATTAAGATCAGTAACAGGTTCCAAAAATTAATTATGGGTTTATAACAACAGATTTACAAAACTCTGATGGGTTTATGATCTTAACAGGACTAGCTGTATACAACACAGGCTAAGTTCAGAATTTCTTGATCTGTTAGTATCCTACTAGGTATAAGTGTACATTTAAGAATATATTTTGTTTGTCTGCATATTAGAAACATTTCAAAGCCCAAAGAGACAACTTTATATGCAAAGAATCCTTCCCAGTTTAAAATAATGGTTCTACCAGAAACCACACAGCCCAGTATAGCGTGCCATTACAAAGCCGTTATTTTTAAGAGTGTAGGATGGACAAGACTCTTAGAGTAATATGACAGATTAGGTGTGGTAAATTTACAGTATCTAAGCGAACAAACTGAACGAATGGCTTTACATGTTCGCAGGTTCTGCATAAATGACAGATGATTGGAGATTTTCAGAACACCCAACAACAACTTTTAACTATGTGTCCCATTCAATACAGTCAGAGGCATAGAGATCTCTTCATGAGTGTTAACTTTAGCTCAACAGCTTCTTTGCTGAGGGTTTATTTCAGAATTGGGGCATCCAAGTAAAGCAAATCATGAAGATGTTTCCCCCTTTTATTTAATTAGCAATCAAACTAACCAGAGTATTCATTAAATGGGATATAAGATGATACACTGGCTACCTAAAAGCACCTGGGACTGTATGTCAGTCGACTTCTCCCAAAATCAACTTGGGTTTAATGGGTATTTTGAATTGGTGACTGAATAGGTGCAGTCAAACCTGCATTGTACACTGGCCTTGTATTGTAAAGAAGGGCTCTGAAGTCCCAAAATGGAAAAGTCGATTCAGAAACTGAATGTTAAACCTGTGAATAAAAGTTCCAGACTTCTGAATTGTGCTGTATATCATCTTTTTTTTATGGTATTGTTTTTGTTTGTTTTTTTCTTGCAGCTCTTATTAATTATATCTGATTCTTTCCATTTCTTTGCACACTTACTCCTCCGTTCATTTTTCCGGGTCATTAATTATTTTGGCACCATCGGGTATACGGAAGGAATCAATCCTGGACAAGGTGCTAGTTCATGCATACAGCCATACTCGGACCGGCTCAGTCTGCAGCCACTAAATGAGCTAAACTGCAACCGTTTGAAAGATAATTCACGTCTAGAATTACCTGTCCAGTAAGCCATTTCAGATTTCTGAGTCTTTACTTTTAGGTGAGTTGAGGAGAGCCTTTCCATGTTCGACATTTTTTTTTTCTCTCCCAATTAAAGTTTTGAAAGGCAATTTATATGGACTGTTCATTCAAGATCTCCGTTAAAACGGTGGCAGTTGTGGGGAGGCACACCTTCTTTTATGGTCTTTGTATTTCTGATGGCTTCTCTTCAGCCTTTCCAAAAACCTTTTCTTCATCCTGTTCAGGAAAGAAAATGCCAGATGACAAGCTGTTGGTATGAGTAGAAACAAAAAAAAAAAAAGAGAGAGAGAGTCTTCTGTAGCCATCGCCTACCATGGAGCCTCAGAAACAGGGCGAGGACACCACCATCTCTCATCGATATTTGGATAAAATGTCAACTTATGCCCTCATTTGTGCTTCTCTTGTGGACTATAAGCTTAGTGATAAAGGCAGGTCCTTAAGTTATGTGGGGGTGACTAAGAATAAACACTTTTCGTAAGTATCCATGCCTTGATACTCAGTGTGTATGATACTTTTTTGTGATGTTAGGACGGACAATTAAGTAATAAGCTTCACACTGAATAACGATGATGGTGTTAACCCGCCATTAATAAGTCAGATGGAGAGATCTGAGACAGTTTAATGTGGTGCAGGCTGTAAATGATGGGATAGAATCTGAGCTGCCAGAATACAATCTGAAAGATCAGGAGGAATTTTGAGCTACCTATTTAATATTAGACATATAAATTAACGTTTCAAATCAATGTCCTCTTTTAATAATAGGGACACTAGCATAGTAGTATATTTAAAATATTTTTGAACACAAAGGTCATATCTTGAAAGTGACTCTTTCCATTTGAAAATAAATACTGTCGGAGCTAATCTACATTCCTGTGACTGCTGCGTATTCCAGTTTTCATTTCAAATTAAAACTTTTTAATGTTTCTTTGCATTGGGCATTCTCAGTATGTTTCATTATGTAACAGCTTGATTCTGAGTATGCTGCCGGTGCAATTTTCTTGTGACCTACAGGACTGTTAAAAGTGTCTGATTAATCAAATAATTTAAATCAGCTAAGCATCCACCCTCTCACTGCGGAAGAGGACACTGGCCTGAAGTCTAACAGGAAAAGCTAAGCCAATTGTATGGCTATTGTTGGCTGAATGGCCATTCAGTGAATAAAATAATTTTCGCTACAATTATTTGAAATAACCAAAAACCTTAAATATTGCCTTTCTACAGCAGCTAATAAGCTCTGTTCAATGAAATGTATTCTGAAAACATTTAGGCCTCTCAACATCCGTAATTTTTCTTTATTATCACATTTGACTGAGTGAGAATTTTGATTGGATCAATTTTCTTCCATTTTTAATTTGCCATTACTATTTACTGTTTTGTTTCTCTGGCTGAAAATTCAGAATGTCATAAAATGTCACGTTTCACCTTCACAAACGTATCCTTTCTGCTGTACAAGTTAAATTAAGATCTGTCTTTTGAATAAATTATGTTAAAAAAAAAAAAAAGAGAGTTTTGCTTCTAATGCAATTCTCTATGTGTAAAGCCATTAAAGCAGCTGTTGCTGTTGAAGGTTGCTCATGTAGCTTTTATGCTTTAAATTACACATATCATATTTGCTTCTTTTTCAGAGGTTAACTTAAAAATTATAGCTGCAGTGTTTCAAAAGTAATTACAACAAACCACACTTCTTATATTTACATTTTGCAAGTATCTTTTGAGTGCTGTGTTTTCCACTCATTGCCAGTCCCTATCATATATGTGGTTTTCAGCCATCTGTGCATCATACCTGCTCTTTTCCTGGTTAGAATTGCCCTGCCCAGTGCTTATACGGACAAAAACCTATTCCTAAAAGTTTAAAGTCTGTAATCAAAATGACTGTGCCTCTTCATGCAGAAAAAAAGGTCTTGGGTTTTAATAAGAGAATCTTAATCCAGGACAGTATAGAGACCAAGTATGTTATATGGGTTGGAGATGGTGGCACTGACCAGAAAGCAGGAGACAGAGCTGGAGGTGGCAAAGTAAAAGATGCTAAGATTGGCATTGAGCGTGACGAGGATGGACAGTTTTAGAAATGAGGACATTAGAGGGTCAGCTCAAGTAGGACAGTTGGGAGACAGACAGAGAGGTGAGATTGTGTTGGTTTGGACATGTGCAGAGGAGGGATGCTGGGTATATTGGGAGGAGGATGCTAAGGATAGAGGGAAGAGGAAGACCTAAGAGAAGGTTTATGGATGTGTTGAGAGAGGACATGCAGGCGATGGGGGTAACAGAGCAAGATGACGAGGACAGGAAGAGATGGAAGAAGATTATCTGCTCTGGCAACCCCTAACGGTAGCAGCCGAAAGAAGAAGAATGGAGACTAACAGAATATTTGGAGAGAAGTCAATCAATAGTCTTAGAGCAACCAAAGTTCTGCGATTACAGTAATGTGAGGAGATTGGAGTAGAACCTGTGCTTCTCCAGATGGAGATGAACTAGTCGAGGTTATTTCAGCATGTTGTGATGGTAACCTTGGCCAACTACCATAGGTGGTACACCAGGCATAGAGCACTGTGTGTAGACCCAGGACACACTGAAGAAATCATGGAGGTTATTCTATCATTTTCTCACTTAAACCTGAATTTTGAGAAGCTGGTTTAATATGTGTCAATGAGTCTGTTAGTGAACTATAAATAAAAAGGTAACATATGTTTACCAGTACATTTGCTATGTTTATTTGTTATTACATATTGCTGTTTTAAATTCTTATCACTGGTAAACACTGATTAGTGCTGCTGCTATCCCACTACTGCTCTGAAGTCCTGAGCTTGAATCCTGTGTGCAATTTCCATATCCTCCCAATGGTTTCCCCCCCACATCCCAAAAGACATATGTTTTAGATGTGGATGTGTGCATTTGTTTCTGTGACAGAATGGCCATCCATCCATGGCTGATTTCTGTTCTGCTCCCAGTACGACCATCTATGTTATATGGGTTGGAGACAGAGCTGGAGGTGGCAGAGTTAAAGATGCTAAGATTTGCATTGGGTGTGATGAGGATGGACAGGATTAGAAATGAGGATATTAGAGGGTCACCTCAGGTTGGACAGTTGGGAGACAAAGTCAGAGAGGCAAGATTGTGTTGGTTTGGACATGTGCAGAGGAGAGATGCTGGGTATATTGGGAGAAGAATGCTAAGGATAGAGGGAAGAGGAAGGCCTAAGAGAAGGTTTATGGATATGTTGAGAGAGGACATGCAGGCGATGGGGGTAACAGAACAAGATGACGAGGACAGGAAGAGATGGAAGAAGATGATCCGCTCTGGCAACCCGTAACAGGAGCAGCCGAAAGAAGAAGAATGGAGACTAACAGAATATTTGGAGAGAAGTCATAAAAAATGACCATAAAAATGGAAGGAAAACACAACAAAGAGGTAGGTGGGCTGGCAAATGAGTAAAAAAACAAAAAAGTTATTTTTTGGTGATGAGATGTTAGTGGACTGAACACTTTAGGCTGAGTCTGGCAAAATTACTTAAAGAATTGAATGGAAACCAGACTGACAGAGCTGGATTAAACTGAAAGTGTAAATACATAAATTCCTTCAATTGATCCAACCATCCATCCATTTTCTGAACCTACTTATTATATTTCAGTGTCCAAGAGTGAGACACAATTAAATTAGTAAAATAAGGAATTAAGGAAGGAAGGAATTAGCCCAAGTGTGTAAGTTTAAGTCATTCAGCATCGTGTCACAAGTGAGCATAGCGATGACTGCAAAATTAACCATTGAAGTGGCACGTGTGTAGTAGGCCTCTACTTGTGAAGTGAAAGCTATTTCCTTTTAAAAGGTTTCTATTTATCGATCAATCTATGTCCCCGAGAACATCAATAGTCTTAGAGCAACCAAAGTTATGCGATTACAGTAATGTGAAGAGATTGGAGTAGAACCTGTGCTTCTCCAGATGGAGATGAACTAGTCGAGGTTATTTCAGCACGTTGTGACAGTAGCCTTGGCCAACTACCATAGGTGGTACACCAGGCATAGAGCACTGTGTGTAGACCCAGGACACACTGAAGAAATCATGGAGGTTATTCTATCAATTTCTCACTTAAACCTGAATTTTGAGAAGCTGGTTTAATATGTGTCAATGAGTCTGTTAGTGAACTATAAATAAAAAGGTAACATATGTTTACCAGTACATTTGCTATGTTTATTTGTTATTTCATATTGCTGTTTTAAATTCTTATCACTGGTAAACACACTGATTAGTGCTGCTGCTATCCCACTACTGCTCTGAAGTCCTGAGCTTGAATCCTGTGTGCAATTTCCATATCCTCCCAATGGTTTCCCACCCACATCCCAAAAGACATATGTTTTAGATGTGGATGTGTGCATTTGTTTCTGTGACAGAATGGCCATCCATCCATAGCTGATTTCTGTTCTGCTCCCAGTGCGACCATCTATTTTATATGGGTTGGAGACGGTGGCATGGCCAGAAAGCAGGAGACAGAGCTGGAGGTGGAAGAGCTAAAGATGTTAAGATTTTGCATTGGGTGTGACGAGGATGGACAGGATTAGAAATGAGGACATTAGAGGGTCAGCTCAAGTTGGATGGTTTGGAGACAAAGTCAGAGAGGCGAGATTGTGTTGGTTTGGACATGTGCAGAGGAGAGATGCTAAGGATAGAGCTGTCAGGTAAGAGGAAGGCCTAAGAGGTTTATGTATGTGGTTAGTGAGGACATGCAGGCGATGGGGGTAACAGAGCAAGATGACGAGGACAGGAAGATAATGAAGAAGATGATCCACTGTGGTGACCCCTAATGGGAGCAGCCGAAAGAAGAGGAAGAAGAGAGCATCATGTTATGTTGTGTTACGGTATGTTACATTTTTCACATTGTTGAGATTTTCCTGCACCTGAAACCAAAAATAAAATACCAAATAAGTTAATTTTACCATCTGTCTTTTTTTCTGTGCTGTTTCAAAATCGACATATTCAGCTACATTTTAAAAAAGCTGAAAATGTATTTATCTAGCTTTTTCACATCACGTCTGAAGTTTCCAACGAGAATAATTTTTTTTATGAACTCCTGCTTAAATATTACTCTGTCTGTAAATAATACCTAAAATTGCCAACATTTCTAGAGTAATTGCAGCTGGAAATGTGGATCTCTGCATGTGTTACTCTCTGAAGCATCAGAGTGAAAAAGCTTTCCATTGACCTTTGAAGATGTCCTGATGGAGTATGCATCCCTCGTTTTGTAACAGAAACCCTCAAGAACAAAAATTGATTAAACTTGAAACATTCATAGGTCATGTGTGCTTGCTTAGCATATTTGAAAAATATAATAAAAATTGAATAAAATTGCACTGATATTTAAAAATATGTAGATGTCTGCCTTGGAGAGTTTTTTTATGATCTTTAAATGGATTTGTTACCATTATTGTTCATTTAGAATATCGGCAAGCTATATGTCTGTCAGTAAGTAACACAAATGAAATTGGGTATTTTGTGATTGGCTTAGTGGAAGAGACTATAGATCTGATTGGTTTGGTTTTTTTTTGTTACAGACCACCAAGAGACACACATTCCTGTACACGGCACTTGAAATGGAACCAAATAACTGGCAGCACTCAGTAGTTGGTGATATACCAGCATTCAGTCGAAGAGCAGGGCGTCCCATGAAACTCTGAGAGCTTTGCTATTGCAGTATATTATTAGATTATAAAATGGGTGATGGGGTTGAAACTTTAAACACTGCAATATAGTAACATTCGTTCAAAGAGCATAGGTAGGGTTGAGTGCAGAATAAGAATACAGAACAGAATACTCTAGGTAGAAACTGGAACTGTTTCCACACTTTAAGCACTGTCTGTACAGGTAAGAGCAAGTGCATCTGCTTGGGGCAAAAGGCAATTGAAGAAATTCCTGTAAATCTCCCCCACTAGCTGCCAGCAGAGGCCTTTTTCTCAAATACCAGAAATGCACAAGCTTTGTTAGGGTCTGCATCTTTAGTATTCGTTTCGGTGCCGTTTTGGCATGGTGTTTCCGGGTGGGGGTCTTACCAGATTTTTCCTGTGTGGACTTTTCTAACATAAACCTAATTAAAAATACCTGTTCCACTTTTAAACATTCAAGTTTACAAACCCTTCACATAAAAAAATAAATAGGCAACGGGATGCTGGTGCTTGATATGACATGATTGACATCACATCATTGTGATACCTTCTGACATTATCATCATCATCATCGGACAAATTACAGCCATATGCATTTGAACACTAATAATGTTATAGCTTTGCAACCACGTATATTGATCATGAACTACTGAAATTGCAACAGCAATACCTCAAGTTTAGAATCAAGAAAGTTTGAGGTGAAATATAAAAGGATGCAATAACATAATCAGAATGGATGTACTATACCCACTACACACTTGAGCTGCAAATTGTACATCAGGCACCAGTGCTTGGTACTATGTGACAAGGTGTTTGCTGGTCATTGTGAGTGTAGGTCATAATTTAACTTAAGACATTGTCTTTTCTGTCTTCTCATCACTGTAAATTGTATGCACTAGTAATTTTGCAAATGTTTTTTCTCTGTGCTGAACATTATGAACTGGAATCACTGGAACATTAGAACAATCCAGACGAGAACAGGCCATTCAGACCAACAAAGCTCACCTATCCGCTTGATTCTTCCAAAATAACATCGAGTGTAGTTCTGAAGGTCCCTAAAGTTCTGTTGTCTACCACACTACTTGGTAGCTTATTCCATGTGTCTATGGTTCTCTTTTTAAAGAAAAACTTACTAATATTTGTGCAAAATGTACCCTTAAAAGTTTCCAACTGTGTACCCGTGTTCTTGATGAACTCACTTTAAAAATACAGTCTCGATTCGCTGTACGATTCCCTTCATAATTGTAGGTCCTTTTTATAGCCTGGAGACCAAAACTGCACACAGGACTCCAGATGAGAGCTCACCAGTGCTTTATAAAGCTTAAGCAGAACCTCTACACATTCTATTAAGCTTCATAACGGCTTCCAAATACTGTATGGAGGTTGATAGTGTCGAGTCCATTAAGACTCATAGATCCTTCTCATGAGGTGGACTTTCCATTTTCAGATCCCCCATTGTGTATTCAAACCTAACATTTTTACTTCCAACATATAATATTTTATATTTATATTAAATTTTATCAGCCACAAATCTGCCCAAGCCAGTATGGTGTCCAAATCCCCCTATACTGATCCAATGGATTCTGGATTATCTGCCAATCAACCTATCTTAGTATCGCCTGCAAGCTTAACCAGCTTGTTACTTATATTCCTGTCCAAATCATTTATATCTATTAAAAATAGCGGCGACTCTAGCACTGACCCCTGTAGAACACCAATCTTCTTCTTCTTCTTTCAGCTGCTCCCGTTAGGGGTTGTCACAGAGGATCATCTTTTTCCATATCCTCCTGTCCTCCCCATATTGCTCTGTCACCCCGTCACCTGCATGTCCTCTCTCACCACATCCATAAACCTCCTCTTAGGCCTTCCTCTGTTCCTCGTACCTGGAAGCTCTATCCTTAGTACCCTTCTCCCATTATACCCAGCATCTCTCCTCTGCACACGTCCAAACCAACGCAATCTCACCTCTCTGACTTTGTCTCTCAACCGTCCAACTCGAGCTGACCCTCTAATGTACTCGTTCCTAATTAACGTCAGCCAATTCTGATTTTAGTTTGATGCCTAACCTCTCATGTGGCACTTTATGAAATGCTTTCTGAAAGTCGAGATACATGATATCATACCTGTATGCTCCAGAAGGAGCATACAGTTAGGTCCATAAATATTTGGATAGAGACGACTTTTTTCTAATTTTGGTTCTGTACATTACCACAATGAATTTTAAATGAAACAACTCAGATGCAGTTGAAGTGCAGACTTTCAGCTTTAATTCAGTTGGGTGAACAAAACGATTGCATAAAAATGTGAGGCAACTAAAGCATTTTTTAACACAATCCCTTTATTTCAGGGACTCATAAGTAATTGGACAAATTGAATTACTGGAAATAAAATGTTCATTTCTAATACTTGGTTGAAAACCCTTTGCTGGCAATGACAGCCTGAAGTCTTGAACTCATGGACATCACCAGATGCTGGGTTTCCTCCTTTTTAATGCTCTGCCAGGCCTTTACTGCAGCGGCTTCCAGTTGCTGTTTGTTTGTGGGCCTTTCTGTCCGAAGTTTAGTCTTCAACAAGTGAAATGCCTGCTCAATTGGGTTAAGATCAGGTGACTGACTTGGCCATTCAAGAATTTTCCACTTCTTTGCTTTAATAAACTTCTGGGTTGCTTTGGCTGTATGTTTTGGGTCATTGTCCATCTGTATCATGAAACGCCCGCCACCCAATCAATTTGACGTCATTTAGCTGGATCTGAGCAGACAGTATGTCTCTGAACACCTCAGAATTCATTCGGCTGCTTCTGTCCTGTGTCACATCATCAATAAACACTAGTGTCCCAGTGCCACTGGCTGCCATGCACGCCCAAGCCATCACACTGCCTGACTCCACCGTGTTTTACAGATGATGTGGTATTCTTTGGATGATGAGCTGTTCCACACCTTCTCCATACTTTTTTCTTGCCATCATTCTGGTAGAGGTTGATCTTGGATTCATCTGTCCAAAGAATGTTTTTCCAGAACTCTGCTGGCCAGAACTGTGAAATCCAATCTAGCCTTTCTGTTCTTGAGGCTTATGAGTTGCTTGCACCTTGCAGTGCACCCTCTGGATTTCCTTTCATGCAGTCTTCTCTTTATGGTAGACTTGGATATCGATACGCCAACAAAGCCCTGGAGAGTGTTGTTCACTTGGTTGGCAGTTGTGAAGGGGTTTCTCTTCATCATGGAAATGATTCTGCGATCTTCCACCACTATTGTCTTCCGTGGACGTCCAGGTCTTTTTGCGTTGCTGAGTTCACCAGTGCTTGCTTTCTTTCTCAGGATGTACCAAACTAGAGATTTTGCCACTTGTAATATTGTAGCAATTCCTCAGATGTTTTTTTTCTGTTTTCACAGCTTAAGGATGGCTTCTTTTACCTGCATGGAGAGCTCCTTTGACCGCATGTTGTCTGTTCACAGCAAAATCTTCCATTTATCTGCTTAATTTATAAGACATAACAACGGACTTGAACACACCTGCCCATGAAATAGCCTTTGAGTCAATCGTCCAATTACTTTTGAGCCCCTGACATGAAGGGATTGTGTTAACAAAATGCTTTAGTTGCCTCACATTTTTATGCAATCGTTTTGTTCACCCCACTGAATTAAAGCTGAAAGTCTGCACTTCAACTGTATCTGAGTTGTTTCATTTATAATTCATTGTGGTGATGTACAGAACCAAAATTAGAAAAAAGTTGTCTCTGTCCAAATATTTATGAACATAACTGTATGATCAGTTATTAACTTAGTGTTAACTGCTAGTTGAAGTGGTCCCTTCATAACTTGCTTCATAACTGTAAGCTGGAGACACTGGTTTTTAAAAACTTAATGTCATCTTACATTTTTGATGGTCCTTGGTCCCCTTAGTATTATGAATTAGAAACACTAGTTGCTTTATTTGCTTAGTTGTATCAATTGGTAGCATTGGTCGTAGTGTTATCTCAGTGTTATACATTGGTTGCCCTGGATTCTCCATCCATTTAATGCATACAGTAGTAATATACATGAAGCACTGCTCATTAATTTACCATCGAATTATCAAAACTATTTCAGCGGATACCTCTGTTCTCTCAGCGTAATGAAACATATTCAGACGTTCTTGTACCTGCTTAGTGTTAGGCAGGGGTGGTCCCGATGACAGTGCACCTCTCCAATTTGAGCTAACCACACAGTTCACTCTGCCTTCTCCACATGACTTCATATTAACAGGAATCCTCCTTCTGCACATATCGGTCCCCATGTTTGTTATGTGTCACTTGCTATAACGCCACATTGTTATTCACTGCTGCCCTCTATGTCTTCCATGTAGTCAACAATATAAAATACTGGTACCATTTTCTCTATTTTTTAAATATTCGATCACTCTACCAATATTTGCTTTCTCTGTTTAACATCAGCCACAGGTGGCGCTAGTCACCACATTACCGCAATGTTATTCACGTTTCCATTCACCTTGTTATTTCCTGTATGTGTAATCAAAAGAGCAAAGAATCACCTCACTTATTTATGTTTCAGCGGTAAAATCAATTGCATGTTAATTTCTTCCCCAGGGATAAAAGAGAGGTGGCAATGCACTATTGAAATGACTCTACATAGAAATTAAATAAGTCAAGTCCATAAGGCAGGAGTTACTAAAATGGCCCTTCAACTGCCACACACGCTGCCAGGGTTTATGGCAAAGCAATCATTTATTCACTGGTTATCTCCCACTTTGTATGATTTTTTTTTTTTCAGGTGCATCTTCTCTTGATTCTGAATTGGACCACGAGGATACATTGTGTAAATCTCCAAAGTGCAACTCTGTGTTCTTCTCTAGCATTTGTCTGTCGATGGTGTTTATGTTCTTTTGGAATTCTGTCTCAGAAAAGAGTCAGCTCAGCATAAGTGTTAGAAATACATAGTCTTCCATTGGGTGAATAAGAAGTTTAATTTAGTGACGAGCTCATTTAACAGGGACGTGATTGTGATGAGGGGCAGTGATTGCTGTGGTCCACCCCAACCCTGTAACACACAACACGTAATTCAGATCACAGGATGGTCTTCTACTGCCCTCTGCTGGGCTTGGGCCAACCAACAGAATTGCTGTCACCTGGGGCTTTATTGCAATAGTAAGCCAGATTTTGAGTTCTGGCCAGCCAGCCATACATTAAGTACTGATGCAGGCTTTTCATATTAAAGTCTTTGAGAAGCTTTTAAAATCACTGTAGATTGTCTGAGCCAACAGAGGCGCAGGCCATCTGGATTTATTTCAGCCTTTTTTTTTTCCTCCACCCTTGTTTCCAAAATGTAGAAATAATACGTTCAAAGTCCTTGAGAAGAGCAGTGCTTTTAAATGAGGGCACGCAAATATTTTGGAGCACATTAGTCTTTCTGGAGCTGATATCTGAAAACTCTAAGAGTGAATGTCAGCAACAGACGTGCGAATTTGAAAGGGAGGATTTTTCAATGCCTTTGTTCTCGCTCATCAAAAGTCACAGTGTAATGATGCAAACGGAGTTTCAAAACAAGTCTCACTATCAAATGATACATTTTTTTCTTCAAGGCTTGAATCTGTGTGCTGCTGAATAGACACACAATTGATTTACTTCACCAACCTTCAACTGTGAATTTAAACCTCCAAATATACAGCTGGCTGAACAGGCCCAACATTTACAGTACATGCGGGTTTGACCTCGGGTGCAAAAGCACTTCCTTCGCCATACCTCTGGTAATTGCAGCTGCAGCTTATTGTGTCATTGTGGCGGGAGACTAACATTTTTGGATTTTCATTTTTGTACCTTGAAACTAATGAGATTAGAAGTTAAAGGAATACTCTGCTCAAAAATGGTATTTAAAATTACTTACCACATGTAGATTTTAGTGATGACCGAGAAAAATGCTTAATCTCATGTTTTCATGCAGAACGGGTGGAAGCAGTTTATTATATGATAGAACATAATGGAGACTGATACTGTCTCTGATACTGATACTGGTATATATGAGGTTATAATTACGAACTATGACACGCTCTAATAGTTGGTGACTTTAACTTTCATATCAATAAACAGTGTGACCTAAAAGTAAAAGAATTTATGAACCTCCTGGACTCTCTTGATTTGAGACAGCTTGGTAATCAGCCTACACATCAAGCAGGTCATACGTTAGACTTAGTAATTACTAAAGGACTGAAAGTTGATGTGAAGCAGATCATTGATATTGGTCTATCAGACCATTTTCTTTTACTATTTAATATAGAAATAATGATAGAAAACATTCACGAGAAGCATATTATTAAAAACACTTCTTTGATACATCAGGTCAAGTCAAGTCGGGGAGCCTGCACTGGTACAGTGCGCTGCCGCACCCACTACACAGCGAAACAACTCAGGATCCCAGTTGGCAACCCCCCACGCAGACACACGGTCCAGTCCTACCCTCCGGAAATGACCCGCTATCTGCTGCAGCCAGGTGTTATGTGGGCAACCCCTTGGCCTGGTCCAGTCAATTGGGTCCCCAAAAGTGAGGATCCTATGAGCCGGATCACCCTCGGGTATTTGTGCCACATGGCCATAGTGCCGTAACTGACACTCCCTCACAATGCAGGTCATGTGCCTCATTCGGGACTCCGTGAGCAACACAAAGTCAAACCAGCGGTACCCAAGGACTTTCCGGAGAGACACAGTACCAAAGGAGTCCAGTCTTCGTCTCAGGTCACTGGATAGCGTCCATGTCTCGCAACCATATAGCAAGACAGGAAGCATTAGGACTCTAAAGACTTGGACCTTCGTCCTTTTGCAGATATCAGGGGAGCCACACACCCCTCTGCAGCAACCTCATGACCCCCCATGCTCTCCCAATCCGTCTACTGAGTTCACAGGAAGAGTCACCAGAGACATGAATGTCACTGCCGAGGTAAGTAAACCTTTCAACAAGATCAACACTCTCTGCAAACAGACACACTGCTGATGGCCGTGCCCAAGAGATCATTAAAGGCCTGGATCTTGGTTTTTATCAGGACACTCGCAAGCCCAGACACTCAGACTCCTCACTCAGTCTCTTGAGCGCCCCGATCAGAGCCTCCATTGACTCTGCGAAGATCACAGCATCGTCAGCAAAGTCAAGATCCGTGAATCTTTCTTCACCAACAGATGCCCCACAGCTGTTGGACCCCACGACCTTGCCCAACACCCAGTCCATACAAGCACTGAACAGAGTAGGAGCAGAACACACCACTGACGAACCCTAGACTCAACTGGGAAAAACACAGAGGTCCTGCCTCCACTTTGCACAGCATTCACAGTACCAGTGTACAGGCCGGCCATGATATCCAGCAACCTTGAGGGGAACCCGTGAACCCTCAGGATGTCCTACAGGGCAGCTCGATCAACTGAGTCGAACAGTTTGCGAAAATCGACAAAGGCTGCAAAGAAACTCTGCCGATATTCATGTTTGTGCTCTATGAGTACCCTCAGTGCCAGGATGCGGTTGATGGTAGACTTCTTAGGTGTAAAACCAGACTGTTCCGGTCGCTGGCAGGTGAGCAAGTGATCACGGATCCTATTCAGGTTGACCCTAGCAAGGACCTTACCCGGCACCAAGAGCAATGTTATCCCTCTGTAGTTGCTGCAATCCAGGCGATCACCCTTCCCTTTCCAGATAGGAATGACGAGTCCCGTTTTCCAGTCAGTTGGGATGATGCCAGTCTCCCAAATGGAAGCAAAGATTGCTTGCAATGCCATGAGGACAGCCTTACCACCAGCCTAGAGAAGTTTACCCCAGATACCACAGATCCCTGCAGCTTTTCCCCCTCTCAGCTGGTTCACCACCTGTGCAATCTCAGAGAGATTGGGTGGTTCACTGCTATTTGGAGGATCAGCCTCAAGAACTGTGGACCCAGAGGTATCCAATGTTCTAGCCAAAGGATCAGCTTTGAACAACTGCTCAAAGTAGCCAGCCCAGTGGGTCACAACTGCAGTGTCACCCGTAAGGACCATTCCTTCAGCCGCCCTGACTGCGACTCTCAGAGGAGCAGATTCAGATGTGCGTAATGTTTTGATACATCAGCAGCTTCAACATTTACATACATTCTAAGAAACCAGTCCGTTTGTAGTGCTAACTACAATAGCGAGGATAATGTAAATAGTAAGGTGGAAAATGTTAATATTAAGGTGAGAGCTGCTGCTGACATAGTCGCACCTGAAAAGACAGTTAAAAATCTTCTAGCATTGTTATACCACGGAAGACCCAAAGAGTGCCTGATCTTAAGAGAACATGCCGTAGAGCTGAGCGTAAATGGAGGAAGACTAAACTAACTCTCCACTATGAGATACTGAAGGTTAAAATAACAGAATACAATAACAGTCCATCTTGATAGGTGCTGCTATTTCTCTAGAATTATAAATAACAATGCTAGTAATCCCAGAGTCTTATTCTCTATGATTGATCGTCTGCTAAACCCAGTTAACTCAATGGAATGCTTCCAGAATACTTCCAGTGAAACTCGTGAGGCTATTGCTGTATTTTTTCAATCAAAAAATTAATGATATTAGAAATAGTATAGTATATCTCCCCAACACTGCACATCCTCTTAAGCCCCAGTACTCCGTTATAAACAAATTAAATTCTTTCACCAGGATAGACTTACCTGATTTATATAAAATAATTTCTCAACTGAGACCCTCCACTTGTGTCCTTGACCCAATACCAACAAGTTTTTTCAAAGAGGTACCAGGGGTGCTAATTGATAGTATTCTTGACATAGTAAACTTGTCATTAGATATGGGGGTCTTCCCAGACTGTCTTAAGACTGCTGTAGTTAACTATGTAAAAATAACCTTGACTCCTCTGCTTTTGAAAATTTTAGACCTATTTCTAACCTGCCTTTCTTAAGTAAAATTCTACAGAAGGCAGTCATTATGCAGCTAAATGACCCCCTCAATAAACTGCTATTCTTGATAAGTTTCAGTCGGGTTTCAGAACAAATCACAGCACAGAAACTGAACTCGTAAAAAAGTAGTAAATGACTTGCGGGTAAATGCAGACAGAGGCCATTTATCTGTTCTCATCCTCTTAGATCCGAGTGCCGCATTTGATACCATTGATCACAATATTCTTAGAAATCACCTTAGTCAGTGGGTGGGCCTCTCTTGGTTTGAATCCTACCTGGCAGGTAGAACATTCTTTTAATTATACTTCAAAGACCCCTGATATTCTATATGGTGTTCCACAAAGCTCTATCCTGGGTCCGCTGCTCTTTTCGATCTACATGCTTCTGTTAGGTCGGATTATCTCTGGGCATAACGTGAACTACCACAGCTATGCTGATGACACACAACTGTATTTATCAATAGCACCTGATGACCCTGACTCTGTTGATTCACTGACACAATGTCTTACTTGTGTTTCTGAGTGGATGAGTAGTAATTTTCTCAAGCTAAATAAAGAAAAAACTGAAATTTTAGTGATTGGCAATAATGGATATAATGAGGTTATTAGAAATAAACTTTATGCATTAGGATTAAAAGTCAAGACGGAGGTAAAGAACTTAGTGGTAACTGTTGACTGTGACCTGAATTTTAAATCACATATTAATCAGATCACTAGGACAGCATTTTTTCACTTAAGAAACATAACAAAAGACTAGACTACTGTAACGCACTCCTCTCAGGACTACCCAAAAAAGACATAAATCACTTGCAACGAGTGCAGAATGCAGCTGCTAGAATCCTAACTGGGAAAAGAAAATCCGAACACATCTCTCCAGTTTTGATGTCACTACACTGGTTACCTGTGTCATTCAGAATTGACTTTAAAATTCTGCTTATGGTTTATAAAGCCTTAAATAATCTCGCTCCATCTTATATATCGGAATGTCTGACACCTTATATTCCAAATTGTAACCTCAGATCCTCAAATGAGTGCCTGCTTAGAATTCCAAAAGCTAAACTTAAAAGAAGTGGTGAGGCGGCCTTGTGCTGTTATGCACCTAAAATCTGGAATAGCCTGCCAATAGGAATTCACCAGGCTGATACAGTAGAGCAGTTTAAAACACTGCTGAAAACACATTACTTTAACATGGCCTTCTCATAACTTCATTTTAATTCAATCCTGATGCTCTGCATATTCAATTATTTATCATTACTATTCATGGTGGCTCCAAAATCCGTACTAACCCCTACTCTCTCTTCTGTTCTTTTTCCAGTTTTCTGTGGTGGTGAACTGTGTCCAGACCACCTAATCAAAGCACCATGATGTTCCTACATTGATGGATTAAAGGTCAGAAGTCCACGTGACCGTCATCATCAAGTCCTTCCATGAGAACCCTGAATACAATGAGGACTGTTTCATTTAAGTTAGGTAGAATGCCCAGAGGGGGCTGGGTGGTCTCGTGGCCTGGAACCCCTGCAGATTTTATTTTTTCTCCAGCTGTTTGTAGTTTTTTTTTTGTTTTTTCTGTTCTCCCTGGCCATCGGACCTTACTTTTATTCTATATTAATTAGTTTATCTTTCTTCATCATGTAAAGCACTTTGAGCTACATTATTTGTATGAAAATGTGCTATATAAATAAATGTTGTTGTTGTCCAACAGCAGACGATGGGGAGAATGTCCACGGAAGAAAGAAAAAAATTTTCGCATTACTCTTGTTGCACATTCCATGTGTCAATTGTCCAGTTAAATGCTCAAACTGTACAAAATGTATGTATTTCTTGCTAAAATAACATAACTACTTCTGCAAAAATCAGCATAGTATATATACAGGAAAGACACATTCACATAATTCTGTGCTTTTGAAATGAAGACATGTGGATTATGTGGCATGAGTAACGTGAGAATTTTTTTCATGTTTCCGTGGATGTTCTTTGCCATTGGACAGAATGGGTTTCCATTTCATTGGGTTAAAAACTGTTTTCTCTCATTCTGCATAAAAACACGAGATTAAACATTTTTCTTGGCCATCACTACAAACTACATGGTGAAAGTAACCTATTAAAAAATTATTTTTGACTGGAATCCTCTTTTAAGGGCTTGAATTTCAAGTTGCCTCCTCCTACCCCTCTGCATCTCACCAGGAAGAGGATTTCTTCACTTTTTCTTCAAATTTGAGTTTTGTCGGCACTGTGTCAATGAGGATGTCTTGTCAAGAGCAGGGAACGTGACCCACAAGGTAACTGTCCAACCTCATGGCTTCAAATAGAAGAGCAATGCCATGAACTTCAGTGTGGCGGCTCACATGGAAACCAAGTCTGAACTGGCAGTTAAGGGCCATGACAGGCTACACTCTACAAAGTGACATGAAAGGTAATACGAGACAAGGGAACACTGGAAGAGAGTGTCTGAATTAGGTGGTTAAGTCTCACAGGACCACTCTGAACGTCTGGGCCTTAAACACAATACACCTCGTATGAGTTGATGGGACACTGCATTTCATAATGTATTAGGCAGCTGAGATGTACGATTAAAAGACCACACCAAATGAAGATCTACCAACAAGTTGTCATACAGCACAACCACTGAAGGAGAGTAGTATCTATCTATCTATCTATCTATCAATTATATAGTGCCTCTCATATTTATCTATCTATCTATCAATTAATTATATAGTGCCAATCATATTTATCTATCTATCTATCTATCTATCTATCAATTATATAGTGCCTCTCATATCTATCTATCTATCTATCTATCTATTATATAGTGCCTCTCATATCTATCTATCTATCTATCAATTATATAGTGCCTCTCATATCTATCTATCTATCTATCAATTATATAGTGCCTTTCATATCTATCTATCTATCAATTATATAGTGCCTTTCATATCTATCTATCTATCTATCTATCAATTATATAGTGCCTCTCATATCTATCTATCTATCTATCTATCAATCTATCTATCTATCTATCTATCTATCTATCTATCTACTGTGTAAACAGAACACAAAGGAATATTTAGAAATTCCAATTTGTGTTCAATGGGTCAAGTGCTGTTGTACATAGTTAATCGACGTGATTCATGATAACAATGATGAGCACCCCAGAGTAGTGAGATATGCCAGTCCATGCACCCTATTAATCACAAAAAAATAAACATCAATAAATGAATTGCTTAGGGCCCAAGCCTTCAAGTCCTAAGATGGAACTACAAGCATCAGGCTGTTCAAGCACACCCAAGAGCAAATCCATGCTGGGACAGTGAATGGGCCACAGACTGCAAAACAACAAAAGCTACCATGATGTTACTCCACGTTATGGAATCCTTTCTAAAAGCTGATTCATTGCAAGTGCAAAAAATAAAAAGAAAATGTTTATTTCATGCTTCACATAGCCATCAATTCATTTGAGTAATCTTTGGTTGTCTTTCTTAATTTCATTCTCTGACTCTTCATTGTACCTCAAGTGTCCTTTGAGCTGCTTGGCCGTGTAAAGCGTAGGGAGCTCAGCAATCTACAGATGAGTCTTGAAGGAAAGTTAACAGTCATTCTTCATTGAGCAGGGGACCTGCAAGGCACACAAACACAGACATGAGTAGCAGCAAGACTGACACCTAAACATCAAAAGAAGGCGGGTAGCACTCTGGGACGGGTATGTGTGCAGGTGTAAGTCCCAGCATCACAATATGGTATGGGTGCCGATGCCAGTGCTTATATGGGTATACAGAGCACTCACTGTAGGTGTTGTTTTATTAGCCAGATTAGTCAGATGTGGGGATGCCAATGCAAAAGAAAGTATGGACATAAATGTAGGAGCAGGTGAGGATATGCAAACCACGGCAGAGGGTGCAGACTTTTCAAGTATGGCTAACAGTGCAGGAAAGGCTAAAATGGTGTAGCGTGTAGTGTCACCCACCCCAGTTTGGGTGAATATGTGGCATGAATGTTGAGATCGTTTGATTGAGCAGGTGTGCAAGTGGATGAACGCCGACACGTCAGTGTTAGTAAAAGTATGAATTTGGGTGTGACTGCAGGGTACTTCTTAAAGTCTGTCATTGTGATGGAGTGTCTATGAATGACATTAGAAAAATGACATACTAAACAATAAAGTAATGGAATTCATATTCAGATTTGGACACTTTGAGAGAAATCAGGCCAATGATCATCTCACAAGCATCAAACGGAAGTCTCAGAAACGGTCATTTGAAAAATGTGGGTGTACACTGTGAAAGAGCAAAGGGAGAGAACCACATAACCTAAACCACCCAGAAACACCCTGGTGCATGTGAATCTGAGAGATGAAACAGACGCTCTGTCCACAGGTGGCTGCCTGAACGCGAGCTTTCATTAATGTGCGAGCCGACTTTCTAACATGGACTTGTGCCAGCTCTCTTCATGTCCTTGCTACTTTTGGCAGGCTGCCCCTGTTACTGATGGGCAAGCAAGATGACAGTGCTCACGCTTTCCCCTCATTCCTTACATGTGCCTCCTCATATTGATTTAAATTTCTGAGTGAACGTTCATCTGGCAGCTTCAGCTGCAGAAGTCTGATGATGTACAAGAGAAATATGGAGATGTTCAAGAGTGAGTGTGTGTCCAAAAGGGCCCTGTGTGAAAATTCAACGTGCCACATTTATATCTGAAGGGACTGCTGGTCATACATCACCCATCTATCATATAGTGCCTTACATCTATCTATCTATCTATCTATCTATCTATCTATCTATCTATCTATCTATCTATCTGGATATGGTCCTATAAATCAGAAGACACTGCCATCACCAAGCTAGTTACACCAGGGTTAGAGCAGGTTTACTCGTCTTTCTCTATTCTACAGTCTTACAGCATCCTATTTTCAGTCTGTTGTGCATAACCTGCCCTTCTGACCAAATGCTGTTTCTGTAGTCAACCTAAATGGACACAGGCTGCCTCTTGAAACATCTGTATTTCTGTTAAAAGAGGCCAAAAAAGTGCACCACTTTACTTGCAAAGTCCCTTCAATTACAAAAGAAACACATAATTAAAAGAAAATTACTGCATAAAGAATAATAAGTGACTCCACCTCATGGATGAAGTTTATGTGACAGTTACTATTTCTACAGGTAGTACAAAAACAAATTAATTTAATTTTCATATTTGTTATTGGTTAATTAAGTATATTTACTTTTTGGTTTTATATTTTTATTTATCTCCATTGACTGCTATTGATTTATGAAAGAAAGGAAGAAAGAAAGAAAGAAAGAAAGAAAGAAAGAAAGAAAGAAAGAAAAAAGTATAAATTGGGTGCAGAAATGCCAGTGCATATCATATATGTGGCCACTAGATGGCAATCTCAATCTGGTTTTATTTTTTAAGTACATCTCTCTCTGAATATGCATAGTGTTACATTTTCGAAGTAAGGTGTAAGAGGAAAAAATTATTAACAAGAATTAAAGAAGGAAGTTCTTTTAATTATGTTTTTAGTGTTCTCTGTGTACTTGGTGTATCTTTCTGTTACAGACTGAGGACACACACTCCAACACACACAAATATGTGTATAATGTGTAATATGTATAACACTTTATATATATAAATGTGTGTGTGTGTATATATATATATATATATATATATATATATATATATATATATATATATATACACGAGGGACATTCAAAACGTTTCAGTAGTTTTATATTTTCATTGGAAACGGTGAAGGCGGGAGGAGTAGTAATTGGGCAAACAAATTACATCGCAAACGAAGGTGACTATATAGTAAGGTTATGGAATTTGTTTTTGAAATTCTTAATAAATAGAGTTTAAAAAGTGCACAAACTTTTTGAATGTCCCTTGTATATATATGTGCCATATATAATATACATTGAGACAAGATTGGTTCTTACTAATGAATCCCTTCGATCAGTTACCACAATGGGCAATAAGTAGAGGTGCTGCAGATTTATACTGTATGTACTGTATAATACTATATATAACAGTAAGTACTTTGTTTTTATGATTTTATTTTATTTGTTTTTGCTGAAACAAGTCAATTTCATTGAATCTATCTATCTATCTATCTATCTATCTTATATAATGACTTACAGTTCTATCTATCTATCTATCTATCTATCTAAAAGATAGATAGATAGATACCACTATGCAAAGCCTTCTAAAACTGACATATTTTGAAAACATGTTCAATGGTCATAACCCAGAATTTTCTTCTTCCAGTTGAAAATGCAAAAATCATTAGCTGGCACTACCAACTAAGAATACCTACAGCATAGGCAGCTCCACAACGACTGTGTGTATTGTTCCCTGAAAAGAGTCTTCTTTCATGACAGATTTCTTAAAGTCCTGTAGGTCAGTATCGACCATCATCATCATGCCAGTCTTGTCATTGATAAGTCATTTCAGTGTTGACTCATTCCTTTGGGATCAGTTTGTCTTTTAACAACACCAAGGGTCTCCAACCATTTAAGTTCCTGTGATAGTTCTCATTTGGGGCTACTGGGAGAGAAACTCGCAGACACAGCTTGTGAACAAGAGCAGCAGTCACATCAATAGACTCGTGTCTGGAAAGAAGTTCCTGTGTCGTCGTTGTTTTGCATCTTTCAGTTTAGGACATGTCATTCCTGCCTCAGAGCACCAGGTCCTGCATGGGGTTTGCATGTTCTCCCCGTCTATTTATGGACTGATTAGTATTAGTGAGCATCACTGACGTTACTCACTCAAAAAAGGTGTCCTCAGTTCTTTTAGTACAAGATCCTCAGGAAGAGGAGAGCATTAAAAAATTCAATAATTGCTTTGTTGTACTTCAGTCTCTTTCCTTTGTGGTTGGGCTCCCTAACATACTCTGTCTTGTTCATTTCCTTTTTAATCATGTATACATTCAACACTTTACAAAATATGCAATAAGCAAGTGGCTTGGCTCTTATAAAGATCTGTCTGAAAATACAATGCAGTGTTCAATTCAATTTTATTGTTATTTGTACAAAGCTTCCTTGTACTTTCCTTGTGTTCTTTCCACCAGGCTGCTACTCGGCGCGAATCGTAAGGTTAGGCTTTGTAAAACAACACCACGTTATGAGGAAGGTGAATTCCAGAAGCAGGGTGGGCAGGCCAGCTGCAGACAGAGAAGGGAGTAAGAAATGTCTCCTTACCTCATGAAGAATATTAACACCAGTCTGCGATCAAGTTTATTGTTTCCAGTTTACTTTTATTTTCACAAACATGCCTCAGGTACCTGGTCTTAAATCTAAATCTCTGCTACTTCAGTAAGTTTTAAGGCTTTTTTTTCACAATGGGACACAGGTAACCATAAACTCCACTATAAAGTGCAAGAGCAAGCTAGTGATTTTTAAAAAGGTATTGATTATGCTTTGTTTTAAAATGTAATTTCATGTGGCAAATTAGTGAATACTTTACCATTAACAAGTAACTTTGATTTAAAAAAATACCAAGTGTATCGTTTAATTAATAGCCCACTTTTCAGATAAGTACTTGAAGGCACAAGGTGATCATCCAGCATCAACAAGATTTCTCCCTGGCAGACATTTCATGCAAACAAGAGTTTCAAGATGTGCTGTCCAAGCTTTTTTTTGCAGAAATACAAGGAAACTAGTAAAGGTGAGACCGAGACTGGGTGAGTGACTGCGTGTGTGTCGGGCCAAGGGTGAGCCCACCGAAAAAATAAATAAATCACCGTCCCTTTGATGGTGTGAATCTTAGTAACACTGCGCCAGCCCACTATGGTAGTCATTGGAATGTTGGCATTGTCAGGCAAAGTACACGTATATACTGCACATGACAGACGAGAGCAAATGAGCTTTATAAGCATCAATATAAATTTGTATAATAGAAGTGAACTAAATTCAGAGGTGCAATTGTGTGCTCTTTAATGTTTCACAAGCAAAAGAAATGAACTGCTGGCGGCACACGATAAACGACTTACTTCAGTCTTCTCAGTATGGTAGAATGCTGCCACCAAGTGTCCACAAGAAGCATTGCAGTATGCTTTAAACGTCCTCAAATATATCCGGGTCTATCTATCTATCTATCTATCTATCTTATAGTGCCTTTCATATCTATCTATCTATCTATCTAATATAGTGCCTTTCATATCTATCTATCTATCTATCTATCTATCTATCTATCTATCATATAGTGCCTTACATCTATCTATCTATCTATCATATAGTGCCTTACATCTATCTATCTATCTATCTATCTATCTATCTATCTACCTCAGCATCCCAGGAATTGTGCCCTGGAAGACAGAATATATAGAATGCTGGTCTGTGAAGTGGTATGCTGGCTGTTTGTTCCGGGTGTTTCCATTTCAGTCTAAGGTCTATATTATTTGGCTCTCAGATATTGGATGTTGTCCTATTTGTCTATATGATATTAGCATCAGGCTATGATTTTCAAATTTTTTTTTTTTTTTTAGTAGTTTACATATTTTGTGAGGGTTCTCGATGTTATCTCTCTTTTCTGATTTTACTGTGCATGCTCCTTGTATCCTGCAGACGCTGTGATTAGCCATTTTTGGTAGCTTCATGATGCACTACTGCGCTCCATCTCAGCTTTACATTATAATTAATCATTATAGAGAGTATGGACATCCATCAATGGTTTATGTTTAACAGCTATCTTGTACGATCACAGTGTAATATCCTGTGCAATGGCAATGGGGCACCAGACTACACTTTAAAACTTAACCAGGCAAGCACAGAGCCTGTGAGCCCAATGTCAGCCTGATGTCATTTTCCAACCATGTATAGTGAAATTGAATGGTCAATGGTGTAAAATGCTGCATTTAGGTCTAACAACATCATTGCAGAAGAATTTCCTTCATCAGAGGATATCAGAAAGTCATTTACAATACACGTTTGTGCCGTTTCTATACTATGATCAGTGCGGAAGCCAGATTGGAATTTCTCAAATAAATTGTAATATGTAAGTTGTGACTGAAGCTGATTGACGACTGCTTTTCAAGTATTTTCGAAAGAAAGGAAAGGGTACATTTGAAATGGGTCTCTAATTATTAAGTATATGTGGGTCTGGGGCTGACTTTTTAAGTAATGGTTTGATGGCTGACACTTTGAATGCAGCAGGTACTGCACCATTCAATAATGAGCTATTGATAATGCTAAGAATTGGTGCTGCACGAACATCCACGGCGTTTTTCACTAGTGTTGTTAGCACGTGATCTAGAGAACAAGTAGTAGGTTTCATTTTAGAAATTAAAATTAAGACTTCTGTTCTGTTACAAGAATCAAATTTCTAAAGAGTTAAATGCCTTACGAGACAGGATCTGCCAAGCTAGTATGCAGCTTGCACTGTGATGCTGAAATCTGGGATGTTATATTTTTAGTTTTCTCTTTAAAGAAGTTCATAAAGTCTGTACTGCTAATGTCTGTTGGTATTTTGCACTGTAGATCTGAATTCTCATTTGTTAAATTAGCCACTTTTCTAAACAGTACATGAGGAATATTATTATTGTTATCTAATATTTTAGAATAGTAGTTTGAGCGAGCTTTAAAAGTGAGCTTTTTTATATTTTTTAACACTCTTTGCCTATACAATTCAAAAGATTTGCGGCTTTGTTGTTCTCCATCTGCTCTCCAGTTTTCAACACTCTAATTTAAGAGCTCGAGTGCTCTCATTAAATCAGGGTGAGTTTCTATGTGCCTTAATCACTTGTGTTTTAAGGGGAGCCACTGCATCCTTAGCATCTCTTAAGGTCACATTATAATTTGATGTTAGCTGGTCTAAATTGTTTTCCCATGATTACACTTGACTTACTCAAAGTATCTTGAAGCAGAATTACAATCTAAATGTTGCACTGTCTTTGATTTACTCTGTGAATATATTAGTAGGCGCTGAACCAAATCAGACGTAATTAAGCAGTGATCAGAAATAACTTCATTTAACGGAATAATATTTAGATTTTGAATTTCAGCTCTAAATTTGCCTACATTTTTAGAAGTGATTTGCATTTTGTCACAATGAATTTTTCCATGGCCACCTCCTCGACTTCTCAGTATCTCTAGATTTATGAAGGATTGTGTATGCATCTAGTGACACTTCACCTAGGGCAACATTGTCAGATTTGCTAAGCCAGGTTTCAGTGAGGAGACACAAATCCGATTTTATTCTTAATATAATATAATTTATCGAGGCAGCTTTACTTCCAAGAGAATGAATGTTTAAGGGGTAGCATTTAAAACAGCATGGTTATCATGTAATTTAAGGTTCACATCATGACTACATTTATAGGATGCCCCACAACAGGGATTATGGGTAACAGCTACAGGATAGTAACAGACGGGCCTGTGATTTAAGATCACAAGATGATGCAGTCTGGATAATGCTCTGATCAGTCAGCCAGGAAGTTTTGCTGCCATATTTTGGGATAAAACAAAAGATCCCTTCTAGTTAGGATTAAGATACCATTTTTTCTTGAAAAATTCAGGATTTGTCCAAAAATCATCCCAATTGTTCACAAAAGCTATGCTTGTATCTAGCCAGCAGTGATGGAAATGCAATCAGCTATAAATCACATCCCCTCCCCATGTGATCTTGGTAAGTGGCCAGACACAATTAAATTCTGACAATTTCCTTTTGCTTTGGTGTATAGACAGATGACGTTCCCTTTAATATCTCAGGTTGTTGTAGGTGAAGTAAACATCCAAGATGCTTTGCTACAAGCAGAAACTGCAGCAGCTACTTGAACCTACGCGAACCGTGCATTCGTCTTCCTGATGGTCATGATGGTCTTCCCTGGTGGCAAATCAGAGCATACGTGTTGTTGGAAAACCTTTGTGCATCTTCAGCACTCAACGCAGGGTCACAAGCATTTCACCTCTTAACCTGTATGCTTCACCTGAGCGGGGCAACGATGGCTAAGTTAGCCATCTCTAGCAAAGAGGTTCTAACTACGAGCTCTCGCCAGCCACAGCCATCTTGAGCCAGTCTCAGCTGCCATGGCTTATCTCCCCTGTAGCTTTCTGTAGATTTAGGTGATAAACTGAGCTTCTGTAAGAAATAACGCTCTGATGTTGCCAAGAAGCCACAGCAACCAACTTCAATGGGTGATAATATTAACACATGTTACTTGGCTCAGTCTGATCACCGCTTTTATCAAATGGGATAATATTTGCTATCCTCCAGTCTGTAGGAATTTCCCCAGTGGGCATTGATTTTTGAAAAATGTGTGCCAAGGGTTTATATAAGTACTCACTAAATTCCTTAAGCTTTCAAGGATAAAGGTGTTCTTAGCTAGAAAAGCGCTCTGGCTAAGAGGAAACGGGACCATGTGTGTAAGCATAACATCTTTTACGTAAGACTGTCCTGTTTTGTAAATGTCTTTGTATGCCATACCATAACATAACATTACATTCATTTAGTGTTGTTTATTGTTCCAGTAACTCAATCACAAGGGAAGGAGCAAACCGGGAAAGTCCATTGCACGTTCCCACAGGTCAATTTAAAAGAATCAGCTGACCTACCGTGCACGCCTCAGGGGATGTGAGAGGGTCAGTGGGGTCAGGTCAGGACAGGTTGGGGAGCATGCACTGGTACAGCGCGTGGCCACACCCACCACACGATTAAACAGCTCAGGATTCTGGTTGGCAACCCCCCCAGGTAGACATATGCAGTCCAGTCCCACCCTCTGGAAACAGCAATCTGTCTGCCCCTGCCAGGTGCTATTATGTGGGTGTCTGTGGTGTTATGGGTCCACAGCTCACTTAGTAAAGGCCGTTTTCTTTAAATAAATAATCACCGCACTGGCGGCGGCTTAGTGAGGGGGCGTGGTGGCCATAGCAAGCCGCGGGGCGATCTGCGGTGTGCACAGGTGAGGGACTACCCACATCCGTGATTGTTCCCGTGGCTAATGTGCTGCATGTCGGTTGGCGGGGAATCAGAAAAACGAAAAGAGAAGGAGACGGAGGTTACAGGAAGCGAGAGAGCAAGTCGGTGTGGTAGGAAGCGAGCGAGCGCTCGTAGGCAGCTGAGCAGACAGCCTGGGTGATAGGCCGACACCCAGGGCGTAGTAGATGTTGTCGCTCCCGTAGAATTTGTTGTAGGAAGTGACTGGGAGACGGGTGACTCCACATGGGGCCGCGGATGGCAGCGGGAGTCAGGATTTGGGATGTGGTGTCCTCCACGTGAGAGCCTTGGCCGTGAGAGGAATTCCCAAGTCGCGGTCTGGAGGGAGCGGAACCCAAGCCAGGGATCGGGACGCCTCCAGATCAGCAGTGGAAAGAAGGTCAGCTGCAGGTAGAGTGACTCCCCTGTTGCGAAGCCTGGACAGGGAGAAGCAGGGGAGTCACCAGTCAAAAGAAGACACCGGGCTTGTCATTTGTTTTTAAAGACTGCTTCCTGTTGAACGTTTTAACCTCTGGTGTTAAGGATTGTTTTGTTTCTATTGTTTTTACCTCCACGTTTTTATTTATTGAACTTTTGAATGGACTGCACTGCACTTTATTTGAACACTGTTTTTGTTGATTTGATTTTTAATAATTTGAACCATCCCCTTGCTGTGTTGTTGCCTCCACTGTCTAGCTCATCTCGGTGACGTTATCGACGGTGTTGGGTTCAAGGGCTCCCGAACAGTGATGGGAGCATGGAGTCGAACCCACATCATCACAGCGTCCCCTTGGCCTGGTCCAGCTACTCGGGTCCTCAACAATGAGGGTCCTGCGAGCCGGCTCACCCCCAGGGAATCACGCCACATGGCCGTAGTGCCGTAACTGTCGCTCCCTCACAATTCAGGTAATGCGTCTCATTCGGGACTCCGTGAGCTACACCAGGTCAAACCAGCAGTTCCCAAGGACTCTCTGAAGAGACACAGTACCGAAGAAGTCCAGTCTTCATCTCAGGTCACAGGATAGCGTCCATGTTTCGCAACCATATAGCAAGACAGAAAACCCATGCAGACACGGGGAAAACTTGCAAACTCACCTGCCACTTTTACAGCCTTTCCTAGTTTTCCTCTTAGTGGACCTTTTGCATTTGCCGTAAGGAGTAAGAAAAGAAAATCCAGCCTGTTTGCATGCACTCTTTTGATGCTTATTTGCCTTCTCCATTTTCTTCTTCCTGAATGCATACGTGAAGCCATCAGATCTGCTGCACATCTCTGACAAAATGACGTCTCTAGGTCTGACTCTCGTGTCATTTTGCTGTCAATATACTGTGACCAGGGTCCAGACGAGGAAAACGTTCACAGCCATCACAATGTCTTACACTCTACTGTGCAGTCAGGTTTGATAGAAAAGGGACAGTCATGCCACTGGCAAGGAAAGAAGTGCAGTTCAACAGATTCACAAATCATGCAGCATCAAAGCCAACAAACCAAAAAAATACTTCAAACTATTTAGATTTAGGAACATCTTCAGCATGGTAGAATTTGACATTTACATTGAAATGGATCTGTACAAACCTAGAGCAAGGCTTTTGCCAAGAGCTATTGTAATGAAGCAGAAGAAAAGTGAAAAACAGCAGAGACGTGACAAGCAACAGAAAATACCGTTGAGGCAGAGTCTGGTTTATCAACTCGGGCACATCTGGTGAAGGAGAGAGCTGCTCAATAGCAATGACAGAAATGTTCGGAAACAGGAAGGGACCTGTGGAGGGGGCACCGTTATGGAAGACAGCACAGAAGGTTACAGAGAAACAATGTAGTCGAGGTGTCCTGTTGATAATAGTGAGAGAGGTGCCATGCGAAAATAATTAAAGGGTTTAGGCAATTTTTGTTGAAAGTCACACGCAGAGCATCAACAGCATGTAGACAGCATGTAGTCAGCAACACAGGTCCGCCACGCCCTCGACCCTCTGCATACCAGGAGAAGGTGGGAGCCGAGGATGCCATCATCTATATGCTACACCGATCCCTCTCCCACTTGGACAGAGGCAGTGGTGCTGTAAGAATTATGTTTCTGGACTTCTCTAGCGCCTTCAACACCATCCAGCCTCTGCTCCTCAGGGACAAGCTGACAGAGATGGGAGTAGAGTCACACCAGGTGGCATGGATCGTGGACAATCTTACAGACAGACCTCAGTATGTGCGTCTCGAGAACTGCAGGTCTGACGTTGTGGTCAGCAGCATAGGAGCGCCACAGGGGACTGGACTTTCTCCGGTCCTGTTGAGCCAACATACATCAGACTTCCGATACAACTTGGAGTCCTGCCACGTGAAAAAGTTTACTGACGACACTGCTATCATGGGCTGCATCAGGAGTGGGCAGGAGGAGGAGTATAGGAAGCTAATCAAGGACTTTGTTAAATGGTGCGACTCAAACCACTTACACCTGAACACCAGCAAAACCAAGGAGCTGGTGGTGGATTTTAGGAGACCCAGGCCTCTCATGGACCCCGTGATCATCAGAGGTGACTGTGCAGAGGGTGCAGACCTATAAATACCTGGGAGTGCAGCTGGATGATAAACTGGACTGGACTGCCAATACTCATGCTCTTTGTAATAAGATGCTGCAGATGTTCTACCAGATGGTTGTGGCGAGCGCCCTCTTCTACGCGGTGGTGTGCTGGGGAGGCAGCATAAACAAGAGGGACACCTCACGCCTGGACAAACTGGTGAGGACGGCAGGCTCTATTGTAGGCACGGAGCTGGACAGTTTGACATTCGTGGCAGAGCGACTGGCGCTGAGCAGACTCCTGTCAATCATGGAGAATCCACTGCATCCACTGAACAGGATCATCTCCAGACAGAGGAGCAGCTTCAGCGACAGACTGCTGTCACCATTCTGCTCCACTGACTGACTGAGGAGACCCCACACTATGCGACTCTTCAATTCCACTCGGGGGGGTAAACGTTAACATTATACAAAGTTATTGTCTGTTATACCTGCATTGTTATCACTCTTTAATTTAATATTGTATGCTGCTGCTGCAGTATGGGAATTTCCCCTGGGGATTAATAAAGTATCTATCTATCTATCTCTCATATAGTGCCTTACATCTATCTATCTATCTATCTATCATATAGTGCCTTACATCTATCTATCTATCTATCATATAGTGCCTTACATCTATCTATCTATCTATCTATTTATTATATAGTGCCTTTCACTCTCTATCTATCTATCTATCTATCTATCTATTATATAGTGCCTTTCACTCTTTATCTATCTATCTATCTATCATATAGTGCCTTACATCTATCTATCTATCATATAGTGCCTTACATCTATCTATCTATCTATCTATTATATAGTGCCTTACATCTATCTATCTATCTATCTATCTATCATATAGTGCCTTACATCTATCTATCTATCTATCTATCTATCTATCATATAGTGCCTTTCACTCTTTATCTATCTATCTATCTATCTATCATATAGTGCCTTACATCTATCTATCTATCTATCTATCTATCTTTTAATAATGTGCACAATTTATCATTTGAATCTGAGAAACTGAAGAGTCACTTTTCATATTGTATGAAAAGCTAAATTAGAGCCAGAACTAATCAATTTAATCAAATATAGGGACCTTGGTGATGATATATATATATGAACAGCCAGCAATCGTCCAGGACATTTTAGAGCATTTCATGCTTCCCTCTGCTGAAAAGCTTTGTGGAGATGCTGATTTCATTTTCCAGAAGGACTTGGCACCTTCCCACACTGCCAAAAGTACCAATACCTGATTTAATGACCATGGTATCACTGTGCTAGACTGGCCAGCAAACTCGCCTGACCTACACCCCATAGAGAGGAAGATGAGAGACACCAGAGCCAACAATGCAGACGAGCTGAAGGCCGCGACCAAAGCATCCTGGGCTTCCATAACACCTCAGCAATGCCACAGGCTGATCAGCTCCACGCCATGCCACACTGATGCAGCAATTCATGTAAAAGGAGCCCCAGCCAAGTATTGAGTGCGTATATGGACATACTTTCAGTAGGCCAACATTTCTGCATTAAAAATCATTTTTTATTGGTCTTATGTAATATTCTAATTTTCTGAGATACTGAATTTTGAGTTTTCATTACCTGTAGGATTCGCAGGATCCCCTCGAGGTTGCTGGATATCATGGCCGGCCTGTACACTGGTACTGTGAGTGCTGTGACGAGTGGAGGCAGGACCTCTGTGTTTTTCCCAGTTGAGTCTAGGGTTCGTCAGTGGTGTGTTCTGCTCCTACTCTGTTCAATACTTGTATGGACTGTGTGTTGTTTAAGGTCGTGGGGTCCAGCGGCTGTGGGGCATCTGTTGGTGAAGAAAGATTCATGGATCTTGGCTTTGCTGATGATGCTGTGATCTTCGCGGAGTCAATGGAGGCTCTGATCGGGATGCTCGATAGACTGAGTGAGGAGTCTGAGTGTCTGGGCTTGTGAGTGTCCTGATAAAAACCAAAGAGCCAGGCCTTTAATGACTTCTTGAGCACAGCCATCAGAGGTGTGTCTGTTTGTGGAGAGAGTGTTGACCTCATCGAGAGGTTTACTTACCTCGGCAGTGACATTCATGTCTCTGGTGACTCTTCCTATGAAGTCAGTAGACAGATTGGGAGAGCATGGGGGGTCATGAGGTCACTTTAAAGGGTGTGTGGCTCCCCTGATATCTACAAAAGGACGAAGGTCCAAGTCTTTAGAATCCTGGTGCTTCCTGTCTTGTTATATGGTTGTGAGACATAGATGCTATCCAGTGACCTGAGACGAAGACTGGACTCCTTTGGTACTGTGTCTCTCCGGAAAGTCCTTGAATACTGTTGGTTTGACTTTGTGTTGCTCACGGAGTCCCGAATGAGGCACATGACCTGCATTGTGAGGGAGCGTCAGTTACGGCACTACGGCCATGTGGCGCGTTTCCCCGAGGGTGATCAGGCACGCAGGATCTTCATTTTTGGGGACTCAAGTGGCTGGATCAGGTCAAGGGATCGCCCACATAACACCTGGCTGCGGCAGATAGAGGGTCATTTCCAGAGGGTAGGACTGGACCACATGTCTGCCTGGGGGTTTGCCAACCGGGATCTCGAGCTGTTCAATGTGTGGTGGGTGTGGCAAAAACACTGTACCAGAGCAGGCTCCCCAACTTGACTTGACTTGATTACCTGTAGGCCATAATCAGCAACATGAAAAGAAATAAACGCTTCAAGTATATCACTCTGTGTGTAATGAATCTATATAATATATAAGTTTCACTTCTTAAATTGAATTACAGAAATAATATAACATTTTGATGATATTCTAATTTATTGGGATGCACCTATATATACAGGTGCCAGTCATAAAATTAGAATATCACGACAAAGTTATTTCAGTAATTCCATTCAAAAAGTGAAACTTGTATTTTAGATTCATTCATTACACACAGACTGATGTATTTCAAATGTTTATTTCTTTTCATTTTGATGATTATAACTGACAACTAATGAAAGTCCCAAATTCAGTATCTCGGAAAATTAGAATATCAATTAAGACCAATGCAAAAAAGGATTTTTAGAAATGTTGGCCAACTGAAAGGTATGAACATGAAAAGTATGAGCATGTACAGCACTCAATATTTAGTTGGGGCTCCTTTGGCCTGGATTACTGCAGCAATGCGGTGTGGCATGGAGTCGATCAGTCTGTGGCACTGCTCAGGTGTTATGAGAGCCCATGTTGCTCTGATAGTGGCCTTCAGCTCTTCTGAATTGTTGGGTCTGGCGTATCGCATCTTCCTCTTCACAATACCCCATAGATTTTCTATGGGGTTAAGGTCAGGCGAGTTTGCTGGCCAATCAAGAACAGGGATACCATGGTCCTTAAACCAGGTACTGGTAGCTTTGGCACTTTGTGCAGGTGCCAGGTCCTGTTGGAAAATGAAATCTGCATCTCCATAAAGTTCGTCAGCAGCAGGAAGCATGAAGTGCTCTAAAACTTCCTGGTAGACGGCTGTGTTGACCTTGGACCTCAGAAAACACAATGGACCAACACCAGCAGATGACATGGCACCCCAAACCATCACTGACTGTGGAAACTTTACACTGGACCTCAAGCAACGTGGATTCTGTGCCTCTCCTCTCTTCCTCCAGACTCTGGGACCTTGATTTCCAAAGGAAATGCAAAATTTACTTTCATCAGAGAACATAACTTTGGACCACTCAGCAGCAGTCCAGTCGACGCTTCTGACGCTGTCTCTTGTTCAAGAGTGGCTTGACACAAGGAATGTGACAGCTGAAACCCATGTCTTGCATACGTCTGTGTGTGGTGGTTCTTGAAGCACTGACTCCAGCTGCAGTCCACTCTTTGTGAATCTCCCCCACAGTTTTGTTTCACAATCCTCTCCAGGGTGCGGTTATCCCTATTGCTTGTACACTTTTTCTACCACATCTTGTCCTTCCCTTCGCCTCTCTATTAATGTGCTTGGACACAGAGCTCTGTGAACAGCCAGCCTCTTTAGCAATGACCTTTTGTGTCTTGCCCTCCTTGTGCAAGGTGTCAATGGTCGTCTTTTGGACAACTGTCAAGTCAGCAGTCTTCCCCATGATTGTGTAGCCTACAGAACTAGACTGAGAGACCATTTAAAGGCTTTTGAGTTAATTAGCTGATTAGAGTGTGGCACCAGGTGTCTTCAATATTGAACCTTTTCACAATATTCTAATTTTCCGAGATACTGAATTTGGGACTTTCATTAGTTGTCAGTTATAATCATCAAAATTAAAAGAAATAAACATTTGAAATACATCAGTCTGTGTGTAATGAATGAATCTAATATACAAGTTTCACTTTTTGAATGGAATTACTGAAATAAATCAACTTTGTCATGATATTCTAATTTTATGACAGGACCCTGTATATATATATATATATATATATATATATATATATATATATATATATATTAAAAGCCCCACAAGAGGAAGGATGACTGTTAACTTTTGGTTTGTAAGAACAAGGAAAGTGTAGTATCTTTATAAATTCAAGATTTATTCATCAAAAAAACTTAACAGAACTAGCCTGAAGCATACTGCATTTCTAAAGCACAAGGTAGCAGCAGAGTCAAGAGGCCCCGCACCCTTTGGCTCAGTGGTCAGTGACAGTGTGCTTGAGATAGTCCTGATACTAGTACCGCATCAGCATCACACTGCTAGCAGAGAATAATCATCAGGTCTACGTGTTTTGCATTGAACAACAGTAGGAAGTCAAGAAACTAAATTGAATCGATCAGCTGCTTGTCCTTGTGTGGACCAAAATGACTGTCGTTGCCAAATATGCTGTAAGATTATTGTAAATATTATACACTTTACGTCTAATGAAAAGCCTTGAAATTCTTATACCATTACCAGTTATGATATCCCATCACCTGGAATAGATTGAATCAGAACTCGAATGCTTTAGTAGTCCGTTCACCCTTTATGTTAAATCTCCTAATTGTTGCTATTCTAAATTTTGCAATGTCGGTTCATTGTAAGAGGCACTATTATCAAGGAATCCTATCTTCAGTATGGGTGGAATTAACTGAAACAAAAGGGAATATTCGGAGAGTAATGACTTTACGAGGATTAAAATAGTTAATTACATATTACAAGAATTGCATACTTAAGCATCAGGGCCTCCTTTGTTTTACTCGTTTTCTGATTTCGAAGATAATACGGAAAAGCTGGTGAAAAAAACAGTCATTGATAATTCTGATACCTCATAGCTATTATATGCACAGGTTATTCTAATAATGTTAATAATCCCCGCTTCGCCAAAGTGTATATAATACATCTTCAGATTGGGCAGAACGTCTAATCGCAGCACGAACCACACACTAGAGCACAAGTAATGTGCCACATTGTGGAAAATTTGATATCAAACTTGGAGAACTTCCTCAAAGACATTGTACATTGTCAGAGCTTAGAAGCAGTTCACATCTCACATTGACTTTCAAAGTGCATTTTACAAACAACAATGACAATCTTGAAAGATAAGTAAAGATTAAATGTGTAAGGGGATCCTTTTTCCACTATGCAGGAGGACAGTTTGAACCGATTCATTCATTATCTTGCTATACTTTAGTGATTGCACAGGGCAGACACAATATGGACAGGATATGATGTACGATTTTCTTCATCCTGTCTTTGCATTTACATGCTTTTTTTCTGTCTATAACAGTCTGTATGATGTGTGTGGATCTTCATTCATTTTATGACAATCGCCAGGGACGTTCTTAGGCAAACGCGAACTACGCATCCGCCCCGACTTACAATTTTTTTTTTTGTTGGGCTGTGGGCCTGGGGCCCCTGTCATGCCCCTGGCACTGCAGCCGTCTGTGCCAGTCCCTCATGTCGTGCGTCACGATACCCTCCTCATCCTAAATGTTACCGTTCTGAGTCGAATTCAGAGAGGAAGGGTAGGAGCAGAGGGCAGCAGGCAGGGAATGGGGGACGTGGCCGTGGGACTGGGACTGTATAAATAGCGATCGCTCAGTCTGGATAAACCATTGCACAACGTGGATCGGTGGCGGATGGTGCGTTTTTGGAAATTCAGTTCAGTGCATCTCTTAGCCTTATTAACAATGGTAATTTATTATTCAAATTGCAATCTTCACCTAAATCCCTAATAATATTGGCACGCTGTCGTAACTTTGCCAACTGCACTATAGCAAACGTTAATTTTAGAGATTCGTTACGGATTCATTCACAGAGATCCCCAGAAAATCATGAAATATATGAATATATGTGAAATATATGAAAATATGTGAATTTCCCCTTGGGATTAATAAAGTATCTATCTATCTATCTATCTATTACCGGCCTTTACCAGATCCAGAACAAAATTAATATTTTACCACTCTGCATACACACAAGCGTACATGTAGGCCTACTAATCATCCAAGGCCTTTTCCGGACGTTTTATTAGAACACCTTACTGTAGCCTTCCCCCCCCTATCCGGGGCCTGCACATTTCTGAACCGTGTAGGGCCCCCAAACCGCTAAGAACGGCCCTGCATTCACAAATATACCACAACAACAGTTTACTTGTGTTGAACGTTTTCATACAAGACATGTGCCTTACAAGATGTTAAGAAAAAAATGATCATTACAAAAGGTTCAGTAATTACATAAACTGAAATACGTCAGATAGGCCGGTCACGTGGCGGTTTAAGTTAGTACGTAACTTTGCTGCACTTCTCCAGTTCCCAGAGGTGCACTGCAGTGTCACTTAGTCTCAATCCAAAGCAGTACCGTCATTCTGAGCGGCAGCCATGACTGCAATGTCAGACTGCTTGGTTCATCCATTAAAGAAAGCTTGCTCTCTTATATTTTACAAACAATCTTAAAACATATCTGTGCACATGAAGTTGTGAATTCAAAAGGAATGAAAAGGTCATTTAAATTTTTTTATTGAAAGGTGCCCTTCTAGGAGCCATAATAACATTTTATGCCCAGACTGGTTATTCATCAATGGTGGTAATTCAGCACTACTTTAGGCACGGCCTTGTGTATACGTGCAGTAGTGTAGATGGCTGATAATTTTATGGTAGAAACCATCTTTTCCAAACATTACAGTATAGATGCACTTGGTGCAAGAACTGTTCTTACCAGTTATCACCTTCATTCTGTGGCCATCAACGTCAGCTTTTTCATTGAGATGTTAGATTGAGAGGCAGAGTCCTTTTCAGTTTTGTGGTAATAAAACTTGTGGGGGTGATTTTATGAACTTTCTAATATCTATACCGGGCATCTCAAACTCCAGTCCTGGAGGGCTGCAGTGGCTGCAGGTTTTCATTCTCACCCTTTTCATAATCAGTGACCTGTTTTTGCTGCTAGTTAACTCCTTTTACATTCATTTTAATGGACTTGTTTTTTACGATTTGTTCCCTGGAATTTCTTCATCGTTCCTCTAAATTGCTTCAAACAGAAATGAAATGTGAAGTGAGTGAGCCAACAGAAGACCAACTAAGTCAGGGCCTCAAACTCCAACCAATTATTTAATTAATTAACTTTACTTAATTAATTACCACATCAAGGACATCATCCCTGACAGTCTGGACCCTCTCCAGTTTGCCTACCGTTGCAACGGGTCCACTGAGGATGCCATCTCCATAACACTCATCTGGAGAACAAGAACTGTTATGGCAGGCTGCTGTTTGTGGACTTCATTCCATCCCAGTTCGTCACTAAACTCCTGGTATCTGGGGCTTATCTCTTCACTGTGCTACTGGGTACTGGACTTCCTCACCGGCAGACCTCAGCAAGTGCGTATTGGTGGAAAAACCTCCTCCATCATCACCATCAACACTGGCACCCCGCAGGGCAGCGTGCTGAGCCCTCTGCTTTACTCTCTCTACACCCATGACTGCGTAGCTAAGTACAGCTCTACCACCATATTTAAGTTTGCTGACGATACCACTGTAATAGGTCTGATTAGCGAGGACGATGAGACGGCCTACAGGGAGGAGATCATACTCCTGTCAGAATGGTGTCAGGACAACAACCTCACCCTCAACGTTAGCAAAACTAAGGAGAGGATTGTGGATTTCCACAAACAGGCACAGAGCACAGCCCTATCTAAATCGAAGGTGAGGCTGTGGAGCAGGTCAGCAGCTTTAGGTTCCTCGGAGTCATCCTCACAGATGACCTTAAATGGTCAAGTCACACTGCGGCAGTTGTCAAGAAAGCCCAGCAATGCCTCTACTTCCTCAGGAGACTGAGTAAGGCCTGGATGTTCCTCACAACCCTGTGCAGATTCTACAGGTGTACTGTGGAGTCCATCCTGACAGGATGCATCACGTCCTGGTACGGCGACTGCTCAGTTCAGGATTGCAGAGCTCAGCAGAGTGTGGTGAATACAGCACAGCAGATCACGGGCATACAGCTCCCTGAGATCCACGACATCCACACTACACGTTGTCTCAGGAAAGTGAACCGTATCAGATAGATAGATAGATAGATAGATAGATAGATAGATACAGTAAACCCTCGTTTATCACAGTTAATCCATTCCAGACTCTACCGTGATAAATGAATTTTCGCGAAGTAGGATTCTTTATTTATAAATCAAATATTTTTGCAGTTAGAGTATAGAAAACCTGTTTACAACCTTCTAAATGAGTTTTTTAACATTATTAGAGCCCTCTAGACATGAAATAACACCCTTTAGTCACCATTACACTCGTATTACCCAATATATAAGACAAAATAAGACATATTAGACGTTACAAATATCACATTATTACTAGGCTCACTCGCCTTTTAAGGCGACCGACTTTTATCTTCAATTATTGTGCGCTCCATGTGTACATCAGGTATGTAAGTGTAGAGAATGAGAACATCAAAGTGTCCATTCATAACATCTTTTTTTTTTTTATCCCCTCAAGTGCCTGTCCAAAGTCGTACAATGTCAGCCCGAATCTGTACCGCTAAAGACGGAGTTTCATGCACTAAATAAGCTATAGATGAGAATAAGCAAGCACCATCTCCCCTGATATTTACTACGCGGTGAGACATTTGTACTCCATCAACATTAATTATTTCCAGAGACAGAATTTTGTCTATTTTTCCAGCGCATCGCACACAAAAGCAAGGGAACGATGAGAGCACCAAAACTCTGCTCACATCGCGTCGCTTCGTACCTCAAGCCGCAAGTAGCAAGTCTGTGATAAGCGGAATACCGCTACGCTTTGCACTCACGGGACGGAAGGACAATCCTGACCGCTTTTATATAGTAGATTATTGTACTGTACATTTAATTGCACACAACCACTAACCTATGAAGGCACGACCTCAGTAGGAGAGTCTTCAGGTGGTGCAGTATCTTCATCAGGTGCGTTGTTGTCTTCTTCCGCTGAAGGAGTACTAGGAGTAGGCAGTGGGTGTCTGGGTGCGCGGCTGAAGAACATCTTGATAGGCAGTTGCTGGCGCTGTCTTTTCATATGCGTGAGGAGGCTTTTGTAGGGTATTGCCATCTTTGATCATATCCAAGAGTTTCACCTTCTCCTGGATAGCAAGCATCTTCCTCCAGCGCTTAGTTTTATTGTCAGAAGGCTTAGAAAAAGCAGCACGTTTAGGAGCCATCGTAGGGCTTAGATAAAAGTTCTCAGAAAGTGCATGCTTAGTGACGTAAGCGTGTATGAGAAAAAAATCGCGATAGAGTGAAGCCGTGAAAGTTGAAGCGCGATATAGCGAGGGATCACTGTACTTTATTAGAAATTCACAGTGGACATTCACCCCGGCCATCCTGCACTGCCACTTTTCACCCTCCTCCCATCTGGGAATCGACTAAAGTCCACCTTCAGGTTCAGGAACAGTTTCTACCCAACTGCAATCAGACTCATGAACAATCGGTAACCTTGTGTCACCCTCTCTGCTACCTGCACAAATACTTCTGCCACTGTCTCTGTTTATTCCTAGGATTCTGGTTTTATTTATTTGCTTATTTATATTCATTTATTTATTGTGTGTATTTTTTTAATGTCTATGTTCACTGTCTGCAGGGGCACATGCAAGCAAACATTTCATTGTACGTGGCACTTGTACTTGTACAGATGACAATAAAGAATTGAAGTTGAAGTTAATTAGGCCCTGATTCTTGTCGTTCTTTAATTCCTGTGACTTGTTGCTGCTCTCATTGTGCAATAGCTGACATTTTCAAAACTGTTGATTTTTCTTTACCGTCCTAAGAGCTCTGTTCAAATGCTTTTGGGGACCAGATCAGCATTCCTGAGACCTCCACCCTTTTTCTTTTCAGATATTGTCAAGGTTTGCTGGTCGTGTTTTGGCTCATTTTGTGTCTCATTATTGTTTGGCTGCTGATTATGGAAAAAGAAGCCATTATTGGGTCTGACTCTTAAAGAGCAAGTCGATTTAAAATGAATTCATAATTAGCAGCAAAAACAGCTCTCAATCTAACATCTCAATGAACAAGCTGACGTTGATGGCCACAGAATGAAGGTGATAACTGGTAAGAACAGTTCTTGCACTTGGAGGCACCAAGCAGTTTCAGACTAAATCACAAGTGCCAGGTTTGTTCTCAGTGGATGACGTGACATGTGCCGCACCCACGCTGGTGTTTGTGCTGCTCACGCTGCCTTGATGATGCTCTCATCTGCTGTTGAGTTCATAATTATTACCGAGTGTGGCCTTCAGTTAATATGCTGATGGACAGGCTGGCAGACGAGATTAGACAGGAGTCCCCATGGACTGTGGTGTTTGTTGATAACAGTGTGATCGGTAACAAGAGTAAGGAGCAGGTTGAGGAGACCCTTGATTTGATTTGTTGTTGATGGTCCTTCAATGTACATAATATAAAAATGTAATCAGTGTCTTGGGGTTTACTCCTCAAATATCCATCCCCATATCCGAGTATACGAGAAAGTCGAGGGGAGAGCATTTAGTGCTGCAAACCACAGACAGGGTCGGCCAAATAAAGTAAAAACATTGCTTGTTTTACACTCTGCCAAATTCACAGGGTCCAGTTTCTTAACAAATTGATCTTGACTGGCTGTGATTATTGCTAAGCGTAGCTAAATATGGTAGGGGTTGTACATTAAAAATAAACTACAATGTAACATGGCACTGTTCATGAGCAAATGTGAATATTGTGAGAGGAGTATCACCGAGGAAAGTTTGTCAAGGCTTGAGATAAGCAAAAAAAAAAACCAAATCTTATATTAGTACGAATGTGGTTGGACTATTTACTGCATCCGAAGAGCACCTGTAGACCCTCACTCACACCTCGCTGTAGACAGATATGGCAGATGTACATGTGCCTGAGACCCTCCTTTTTATGACCAGACTTTTGAACAAAACCCACTGCCAAAGGATACTGTGCCTGATAAGACCCCCTTTCTAAGCAAAGAACCCTCTGCTAGTACGCATTTCCAGTTCATTTCACTTTTAATTCATGATTAATATATAGGGTGGGCCATTTATATGGATACACCTTAATAAAATGGGAATGGTTGGTGATATTAACTTCCTGTTTGTGGCACATTAGTATATGTGAGGGGGGAAACTTTTCAAGATGGGTAGTGACCATGATGGCCATTTTGAAGTCTGCCATTTTGGATCCAACTTTTGTTTTTTCAATAGGAAGAGGGTCATGTGATACATCAAACTTATTGGGAATGTCACAAGAAACACAATGGTGTGCTTGGTTTTAACGTAACCT